>NW_025953603.1:134413-324222 GCF_022495145.1 Xylaria bambusicola | reverse complement strand
TTCCAATATTGCCCAATATTGCCTGCATATCTTGAAAGATCATGAACAGCTTGCAATAGTCCTTCGTACGGCCGAAGTGCGAGGCGAACTGCATATTCAGCTGGCACAGAGGTTGCACGCGTAACAGAAACTTAAGAATACTAGTTATAGCCATCTAATTTCTTCACGATTTCTTGATAATCCCTATCAAGGCTAACCGCCAAACAACAATGCCATTCTTGTTTATCCCTGAAATAATCACGACTGTCGTCGCTGGGTCTGCCATAAGTGACACACTGGTCTTACGGATGCTGATTATGCCAAGTTCTCCAGTATCTTAACCGCCTAGGCATACCTCCTGCTGCTCTAGACCTCATATCAACAATATGCACCAAGAGTGGTCGAGCAGGAAAGTATATTTCATACGACCAGGTCAACGGGAACGATACAATCAGGATGGATGGGGTCATTTGGGATCTTTAGGCTTTGTGTGCAAAAGACTTATTGCTAAGCTGGCTCATTATAATTCTTTACTTCCCAATACAATACGCCGATCTTTTAAGTCAGGCCACACATTGTCTCACCAATCCATTCATTGAACATTGATGATTACATTTCTTGCGAGGCTATATCCTAAGATGAAATAGGTACGTTATTATTTTCAATGTGTTTAACCTTGGAGCCATGATATCGGAACATAAAACATAAGTTACAGGCCTGATACGGCTGTTTTCCTTTTTAATCAGTCGAGAGAGAGAAAAGCGCTGCTTTAGGGTAGATAAAGGGAAGAATAATGAAGGAGAAAGTGAGTGGTAGGAGTCAGACCTTAACAGGGTCACAGAATCTGCCAGTCAAATGATGCTTCTAATCAACAAGGCAATTGCATTGAATTCAACGACGTGGAAAGAAGGGTGACGTCAGCCTTTAATGTAGGGATAAGAAAAATATCGTATGATATACAAATCCAATTCACATATGTTCTCAGTCATTGAGAGCCACAATAATATCCGAAGAATACTTTTCTTTGGTCCTAAAAAGCAACTCACCAACGCTAGATCCACCGGGGGTTTCCACATGTCGTCTAGTCAAGCTTCTAGTGATAGATTTGTCAAGCCGTATCCCTTACGTTGTGATGTTTCGGCCAATAAATAGAACATCTTTCGTCACTTCAACTTACACCATTCGCTCTATTGGCGCTCATGGCCGAAAGTCCAAGACAGTACCACATGGCAAACAATGCCTACGAAGATATATTATGTGACTCATTTCCCCTAAGTTCCTCTCCGTCCTGATCCTCTCCCAACTACCAACAAATTCTCTTTCCATACGAGTAAATCAAGTGCAGCCATTCGCTATTCTACTTCATACTGCCTAAAGCCTCACGTCGCGATGTCTTCCCAGATAAAGTCAAGAATTGACGATTTCATTCATGATGGATTACACTCCATTCACCAAAGTCGTATCACTATTGAGCTCTTGGCATGGTCACGCATTAGTCTCCTGATTCTCACATGTACTTTTGCCTACACTTTGATGCTAATTATCTATCGCTTGTACTTGAGCCCTCTGGCATCGTTTCCAGGTCCCTTTCTTGCAAAAGTTACGCATTGGTACGAATTTTACTACAACGTTGTACACACCGGCAAGTACTACGAAAGAATTCGTGAGATGCATGAGAGATACGGTAAGTATGTGTCTGGCAATTCGGTGAGAACAGGTATACTAAGGCGGAGATTCAGGCCCTGTGGTACGAGTTACCCCAGAGGAAATCCACATTATGGAAGCATCCGCATACAATGATGTATTTGTTTATGGAGCCGTGTGCAAAACCGACTCCTATCCGAGATCTAGTACCGGTACTGGATTTGAAGGTAGGTTTAACAACAATTGGTATTTGTCTCAGAGAGTAACTAATGGTGGACACAGACATGGCGAGCATCTCTCATAGACATGACGCCCATCGGCGTCTGCGCGCTCCTATAGATATGATATTTGCACGGAATCGTATCTTACCATTTGAATCCCGGATTGCCGATCGGGTAGCAAGACTATGTGATCGGCTGTCACATTATCAAGGGACTGGGGAAGTGGTCAACCTATCGAACGCATTTAGCTCACTTACAACGGATATCATCTCATCCGTGATCTTTGAGGAACCCAGCGATTATCTTGGAGACCCCAACTTCAATAGCGATTGGTTTGACACACTCAAACGAGGGACACGAAGTGTATTCGTGTTCAAGCACTTGCCATGGATAATTAGGTACTAAGCCACATCGAGCTCTTTGAAATACATTAGAAATAGATTAACGATATTTCTTAGCATAATTGGACAGCCATTCATTCGATTTTTGGTTACTCATATCACTCGCTGGACGGTCTGGGATGAGGTAAGTTTTCCGCTTTTGTCCAGATTAAGGGCCCCATCCGTAGTCTATTATGATGCCTTTGCACCAATCGCCAGAATGAAATTTCCACGCCGCTAAGATTTACTACAGCAAGCTCGCCGGGAGCTTCTCCTAATCCGTAAGCGCCCTTCCGATAAAACACAAACGCGAGAAAAGTACACTGTTCTCGACCAGTTAGAAAAGAGTGAGCTCGTCGAAAGGGAGCTTGGTAGCGGCGGTTTCCCACGCCTCGCTCAACTTATCCAACAGGCAGGGGCGCATAATGTGTCTCACACTCTTGGGACCATCGTCACTCATTTACTCACAAAACCAGAGATACTTGAGCCGCTGCGCCAAGAACTTGAAGAAATATGGAGTAAATACGATGGCAAGTCAACCACCCCATCTTGGCTTGAGCTAGAAAAGGCACAATACTTGAGTGCTGTGGTAGCTGAGGGACTAAGGTGAGTCTCAGATTCAGTCAGCTTGTCAAATGACGAACCTCTTAAACTCATGGGGTGTGTAAAGGATGGCTGTTGGTGGCATGAATCGCACGAGCCGAGTTTTCCCAGAACGTACAATTGAGGTCGGTGGTTGGGTCATCTCTCCTGGGGTAAGTTGATCTACTGCGTCTCAAATCTTTGTTGTCATAAGACCTGGCGGTTGGAATACTCACTGCGTAACAGACACCAATCTCGATGACGACGTATTGGATGCATAACGATCCCGCCGTGTTTCCCAATCCAGAATCTTTCGAGCCTGACCGGTGGCTTACAGCTGATCCCGAGAAGCTGAAAACTATGCAAATGTATTATGTACCTTTCGCAAAGGGTAGTCGCAGCTGTGTCGGCAAGAAGTGAGTTATACTCGTATTCATTCTCCCAAGGTCACCGACTTAGTATCCACGGAATGAGTCTCTTCGTACAATTGTCATGAAAGCTAAAATGTAGGGCTAGTCTCGTTTATATGCAGATATACCACACGCTCTCTCGCCTCTTCCGACCCGGAGCTCCCGCTCTATCTCTTCACGATACGACCCTGAGGGATATCGTAGCAGTGCAGTATGGTTTCCTTAATTACTCTAGCGCTTCCAGCACTGCTTGTCGTACCTACTGGAGACACATATTGACTAACACTTTCTAGTGGACTCTTGTTTCCTATGCCACCTTTCGATTCTAAAGGCGTCAGGGTCACCGTGTCGGAATGAACCGGTTATGATTTGGTAGTTTATTATGTTATGGGAAAATTCGGTGTCCATGCTATTATTCCACGGTGGTAGTAGTCAACAACGAGCTGAAATAGCTATTTCGCTTAACCATAACTGCCATCGCAACTGTCGCGGACATGTGGATCTCGGCGGGAGATCTTCAGAAGCCAAGCCAGCCGATCGCACAAGGTATTAATAGTAGTTAGCTAGTTATTCAGAGGTCTGAATAACCTCATAGATAACTAATACAGAGCTGCTAAATACGCCATCGTACCTGTCCACTTCTCTGCGAGACTATCCAAAACATAATGTCGTTCCGGAATAGCTGCCTCTACTGGAACATTCTGCATTGTTAATTCTCATCTCCCAGAGCGTTCAAAGAGTCAATAAATACTTTTTTTAGGAGGTAATGCCTTCTTCTCTCTCAATATCTGCTTGGCTCGGCGACCACTTCTCTTGGAGGCCCTTGTCAAGCGTCAGACCGTAGACGTCCTTTGGCCACCATTCTCCCCAGCTCGTAAGGAAAATTTGCTCAGGATCCTCTGGGAAGTCGTTACGAGTGAGAGCTGCAAGGACACTTTGCGCACCTTTTCTTTGGGTTAGCTTGCATGCTCGCACATGTCTGAAGCGGAGGAGGCTCGTGAGTCTTGGGGAACACACCTTCAGGTACACTCTTCGCGTCGGGAAGGGTGTCTGGTATTTTCATCTCACTACCCCGACTGATACCTGTGTGTGGGATTAGGCCCGGTGACACAGCCACCACATCACAAGTACCCTTGAGTTGACGGCGCCACCAGTGCGCGTTAAGGAGTTGGGTAAATTTGGTAGGGGCATAGACAGCTTTATCTGTCTCCTTGGCAGCTAACATTACGTCATCCAATATGCCTACCAAGGTATATAGTTAGCTCTGTCAGCGGTTATAGGCCTGTTCGGTATCTCCTTACTGGTATCTTTGACACCTCGTACGGCGCCAGACGAAACAAACACAATCCGGGTCTTGGACTGCTCTAGCTTTGGCCGTAAGAGGTGGACGAGATAGTGTTGTGCTACTGGTGTAAGTCATGAACACGTCGTGCTGGCTTGGGATATGGTCTCACAGAGATGATTGACGAGGTACGGCTCGATCCACTTCGAGCCATGAGGCCCTGTCTGGGCCACTTTCTTCACCATGCCTGTCCCTGCATTGAGCAAGAGGTAGTCAATTGGACTTGAACCCAACTTCTCAAGAGTCTTCTGCGAGAATTTCTTGACATCTTTCATGTTATTCAGCTCAAGAGGGAAGATGGTGACAGAGTGTCTGTTGCTGTCATAGTTCAGCGCATTGTAGGCTTCTGTTGTAGTTTTGAGATCTCTGGCGCCAAGGACGAAATTGTAAGGCTGCGATTGCGAGAGCAATTGCTTGATGGCCTCAAAACCCTACTCCATGTTAGTGCTGTTTAATGCGATTCCTGGCGTACTTGAGCGCTTACGATGCCCGAGCTTGCGCCAGTAGCAACAATAGTCTTGGCAATAGTCGACATTGTGAATTTGGCCTTTCTCGGGTGTTTGTTTTTAGGTTACCGATGATCGCTGAGTTGGTTTCTTCTGGATGACAGTCTAAGTATTCTTTATACTTTTACATCTGTCCCCTGCTTTGTCAGCGTCACGTACCAAGGCGGTAATAGTTAGTGTTAACGCCGGGTACTGGTAGCTTTTCAACGCATAACCGCGTCTTACCACTGGACATTTATTAACTCCAGTTTCCGGCTGTGTTCTGATAGGTTGATTTGTAATGCATCTGTGACAGATCGAGAAGCTATCTATGCAAAGTAGACATGTAGGCAAGGTTACGTGATGTCAGTCTATGATGCGCAGTATTCCTAGACTGATGGATCTAACTTACAGTAGCAAGGACCTACCTTGGTACTCACCCAGTTTAGTGGTTCGCCAGAAGAACTCGAAATGTGACAATCGTTTTGACGCTTGAAAACCTCCGTCCATCGTGGAAGATCAACCCGAAATCGCACTCAACATGTCAAATTATGGGGTTATTATAGGGATTTCCTTTCTTCAACTATAGCTAGTCCTCTCTTACTTACCTACAGTATATATATTGATATAGAAGAAAAGCGGCGTTCAGTTTCTGCCGTTGAAAGATTCGATACTTACGAGTGAAAGAACACTTGTGTTCCATCCATTGCACGATGTTGCAAGATGCAACCTGGATGATTTCACGAGTTTCTGTACTGTATGAATGCATATCAAGAGCTTGGGTGCATAGATTGGCGATCCGATACAAGGAAATGCATCAACCGGAGCTTGATGCTCTTCTCGAAGTCCCGGACATCTTCGACGGTGTTCCACAGAGGAAAGCCGCAAAGTGCACCAGTCCAGGACTGGCTTAGCGCCCCACCCCAGATAGCTGGCTAGACCCTCTATCCATTTTGCAGCCGATGCCGAAATTTTTGAAGCTTAAGTTCTTCCAGCTTCCCCGAATCCATTATCCTCTCAACCGTCCCAACTTGCTCCCCTCCTCCTCAGTCTGTCGGTTGCGAGACGTCTGCCTGTGCCGTTGTAATTTTGATATATCTCTTCTAATAGCCACGCCACCTATCACAATGCAGCGCGCTCTCTCATCACGCGCCAGGGCCACTGCCCTATCTTCAGCTGCGACCAAGTACCGCGCTGGTGCTGGTCTGTCGCAACAGCTCCGATTCGCACACAAGGTTCGATTCCAACCCCTCCCAGGTTGTCCAAACCCTTTGCCGATGCATAATGCTAACCTGCCCATTTTAGGAGCTCAAGTTCGGTGTCGAGGGCCGGGCCTCGCTTCTTGCCGGTGTAGAGACTCTAGCAAAGGCTGTTGCCACCACATTAGGTCCTAAGGGCAGAAATGTTTTGATTGAGTCCAGCTATGGCTCACCCAAGATCACAAAGGGTATTTCAGCTCACCACCATACCGAATCCTTGTAACTGCACTAACATTATGCGCAACAGACGGTGTTACTGTCGCTAAAGCCATCAGCTTGCAGGACAAGTTCGAAAACCTCGGTGCTCGATTGCTACAGGATGTCGCCTCAAAGACCAACGAGTCGGCCGGTGATGGTACTACTAGTGCTACCGTACTAGCACGAGCCATCTTCTCTGAGACTGTTAAGAACGTTGCTGCTGGTTGTAACCCCATGGACCTTCGCCGTGGTACCCAGGCTGCTGTAGATGCTGTTGTTGAATACCTCCAGAAGAACAAGCGTGACATCACTACAAGCGAAGAGATTGCTCAGGTTGCTACTATCAGTGCGAACGGAGATACTCACATTGGCAAGCTCATTGCCAATGCCATGGAGAAGGTTGGTAAGGAAGGTGTCATTACTGTCAAGGAGGGCAAGACCTTGAACGACGAACTTGAGGTCACCGAGGGTATGCGATTCGACCGTGGTTTCGTTTCGCCGTACTTCATTACCGACGCCAAGGCTCAGAAAGTTGAGTTTGAGAAGCCTCTCATCCTCCTTTCTGAGAAGAAGATCTCCGCCGTTCAGGATATCATCCCCGCCCTCGAGGCCTCGACTCAGATGCGCCGTCCCCTTGTTATTATTGCTGAGGATATTGACGGTGAAGCTCTCGCCGTTTGCATTCTCAACAAGCTCCGTGGCCAGCTTCAAGTTGCTGCGGTGAAAGCTCCTGGCTTTGGTGACAACCGCAAGTCCATCCTCGGCGATATTGCTGTGCTTACCAACGGAACCGTTTTCACCGATGAGCTCGATATCAAGCTAGAGAAGGCCACACCCGATCTACTTGGTTCTACCGGTTCTATCACAATAACTAAGGAAGATACCATCATCTTAAACGGTGAGGGTAGCAAGGACGCTATCGCCACTCGCTGTGAACAGATCCGTGGTGTCATGTCAGACCCTGGTACCTCCGACTACGAGAAAGAGAAATTGCAAGAGCGCCTAGCCAAGCTCTCTGGCGGTGTTGCTGTTATCAAGGTCGGCGGTTCCTCAGAGGTTGAAGTGGGTGAGAAGAAAGACCGATTTGTAGACGCTCTAAACGCTACCCGCGCCGCTGTTGAAGAGGGCATCCTGCCCGGTGGTGGCACTGCCCTCCTCAAGGCCTCCGCTCATGCCCTCAAGGATGTTAAGCCTTCCAACTTCGATCAGCAACTTGGTGTGAGCATCATCAAGAACGCAATTACCCGACCTGCTCGCACTATCGTCGAAAATGCTGGTCTGGAGGGTTCGGTCGTTGTTGGTAAGCTGATGGATGAATTTGGTGCCGACTTCAACAAGGGCTTTGATAGCTCCAAGGGCGAGTACGTCGACATGATCCAGGCCGGTATCCTCGACCCCTTCAAGGTTGTCCGCACTGGCCTCGTAGATGCCAGCGGCGTCGCTTCTCTGCTCGGTACCACAGAAGTTGCCATCGTCGAGGCGCCAGAAGATAAACCTGCAGGCGGTATGGGCGGCGGCATGGGAGGTATGGGAGGCATGGGTGGCATGATGTAAGAGATACATGATGACATCTGACTCCGATCCTTCTCTTGTATCAAAAACAAAACATTTGGGCTTAAAGGAGCATTTGAATTCGGTGTTGGGGCAATGGGTTCTATTATCTCACGTGGCCACGTTATCTCTCTTCATCTCCCCTCCATACTCATCACGTGTACATTGAATGTTCCCACGACTACGACTGATATCCCGAGCGGCGTTGTATAGTATAGCTAGCTAGCTTGGCCACCCCTTCTTTTTACTTTGGTTGCTTAGCTTCAAAGACAAAAAAAATGATAAATTAATTCCTTTAACATTTGCATTTTTCGTATGATTTCGTAAATATCAAATCCTCTCCGCTCATGGGTGCCTATATCAGGCGCTGATGGTTAAAACCCCGCGATCTTGCTGCCTGTTGTTGCGGTCGTTGTTTGGATTGGTAATAAATTCATCACACAGTGATTGACCCTCATGGAGAATGATTGTTTCTGTAGTGGGAATAGAATAAAAAATTGTCTGTATGCATCGTGTGACGTGCTATTGTAATGTAAGAATATGAAGGTCTTTTTACTAGGTATGCTGAATCAGCTCCTTGGGGCAATAGTTGAGGATAGATACCTTGCGACGGTCGAATGATCCATATATCTTGATCTTTTCTGCTTATTTACGTTTTAATAGATGTCACATCATGAGCATTGAAAGATCATTTGCCTATAGTAGAGGAGCGTTGTTAATGGTGAACAGCGTAATGAATCATTCTCTGCCACCACAACATTCCCCACGTGATTGTACAGCTACGCGGCTTTTACGGTCGTGTGGGTAGAGGTTGAATAGGTAGTCGCAACAGTCGGAACCTCTTCCGGACCATACATGAACAGTGCAGCGAATGCAAGTAGGTATTCTCCTCTCCTTTTGCTTCTGATAGTCTTTATGATTATTAATTACTGCGAAATTGTATTAATTATAAGCATATTGTAAAGTAAGTTATATTCGGCTCTCTCGTTGTGTCTATTTAGACTACCCGGTCGTTGGGCATCCTTCGTCCATTTCAAACACTGCTCTTCATTGGAGGTGTGATTTATTCGGTAGGTACCTAAAAGCTTCTGAAAAACGGCCCCCAAGAGTGAGGAGACCTGGGAGCGGCTGCAAGTAAAATGTACATATGTTGTACAGTGCATTAGGCAGGACATTTGTGTACAACCTGTCGACCTCTTCAGCGGTTTAGGTGGAATTGATTTGTCGAAGAAAGCTTGAGGTTACCCCTCGCCCGCCAAGCCAACAGCCTGCTCGGCCAACCAGCCAAGCCCCCGCCGACTCGTCACCCCACTACTGAATTGTTTTTCGTTTGCCTTCCACCAAGGTTGGCAATTTGTTGTTGTGGCCTTGGGTGAGTGGTGGCTGTACAGTAAAAAATAAAATAAAAATAATAGCTGCCTGCAGAATTGAAGCTCTGTATATAGTAGTTACATAGCTACCTACATAGGTATGTACTGTATCTTATGTAGGTACCTGGTGGACACCTAGGTACACAGGTAGGTAAGTACATATACCTATCTAGGCTGAGAGGTGTAAGTACTATGTAAGTTCGTACTGTATGTAGATAGTGAAGGATAGCGGAAAATACTCGCGGTAAGTAGGGTCCTCCCCATCAATGATTAGGTACACATGTGCCCTACCGCCCTGCGCTGTTTTACCGCGCGCACAGTGTGCATACCCAAGTACAACAACAATATGTATGTAACAGTATACCAGTCGGGGCGGGACGTCACTTTTTTCCCCCTCCATTGCGACAAGCGTCCCACCAAAGCACATCCCACATCCAGCCCTCCAACCTGTCAGGTATCTAGTCGCTAACTAGACTGACCTGACTTTCTCTCTTTCCCTCATCTACCTACTACTCCTTACCGTTACCCCCTTACTCTTGCGATCATCGCTTCGTTCAAACCCAATCCTTTGACGATAGCAGACCACGTCAGCGTGGCTCAACTCTTCCAGTCACCAACTTCTGTTAGTTCTTCTGCCTGCCGTGGTCCCTCCCGCCACGACTCCCTCCTATATCTACATCTTGAGCTCCGTCGGCATGGCCGCTCGCTCAGTGCTCAGTACTCACGCTGACCGCATTTCCTAGCTCGTTCGAAGCACTCCCCCTTCCACTTGTCTACCACCGCCATGGTAAGGAATTTCTGTTCCCCTTGTCTGCTTGGAACTTGCGCGCCTCGACGATCACTAACACGCTGTTCTCTTGTAGTCTCAATCAGGGTTTGTTGTCCCTTTCCATTCTTACATCTGGACAGCTCCCCGCACGCGATCGCCTGAGCAATCATGCGCCGCTCCGCCCATGTTCCAAGCTCTTGCTGTCAGAGTCAGACCAGCGTAGCTAACTGTGCTACCTATACCTATTTAGAGCGAACGTCTCGCAAGAGTGCATATCTGCATTCAACGATCTCAAGCTCGCCAAGAAGTACAAGTTCATCATCTTCAAGCTGTCAGACGACAACCGAGAGATTGTAGTTGAGGAAGCCTCTGCCGACAAAGATTGGGAGGTCTTCCGCCAGAAGCTCATCTCAGCTACTGCTAAGACCAAGAGCGTAAGCTGCGCCGTACACCATGCGAGCTTCTACTCATTTTAACTCGTTTTACTTGCTAGGGTGCTGTTACCAAGGGTCCCCGATACGCCGTCTATGACTTCGAGTACGGCCTCGCTAGTGGAGAGGGCCTTCGGTTGGTAGCGTCAACTAACATAGTGAGGTTCATCACGCTGATAACGGATACAGAAACAAGATCACCTTCATTGCTTGGTCCCCAGATGATGCTGGTGTCCAGGTTAGTATACCTGTCTAATACTCCCTACAAAATGCCTTAGAACTAACAATCTTGTAGCCCAAGATGATCTATGCCTCTTCCAAGGAGGGCCTCAAGCGCTCACTCAACGGTATCGGACATGAAGTGCAAGCCAACGACCCAGACGACATCGAGCACGATACAGTCCTGAAGACTGTCAGCAAGGGTCTGGCCGGTTAAATGCGCTGAGTGCTGCTATAGTACTAATTAGACGGAAAAGACAAAAGATCTGAATTGATAGTTCTGGTCTATGAGGTCCATGATACCGCGGTGAAGAGAAATTCGGTGCAGGTCCGTCCGCTGCAGACCTACAACGGGTTCTAGTTTGGTAGCTTATCACGCGAGGTTGCTTGACAAAAGACTCCGGAACCGATGTTGACCAATAATACTACACGACACCATTTAGTTATTCCTTGGCTGTTAAGCGTTCTTGTCGCTATTCAGAAATCTTGGCCGTTCCTGCGTGCACCAATTACTCCATTCGTGACGCAGCTAACATGCAATGGTACTAACGCTCCTCACGTAGAGTCTGTCCTCATCGTGGCAACTCAGCTTTTCGTTTTCCATGCCTCCTGAAATGTACTCGCAAGTTCCGCTGCTAATTGTTCATCTCGTATCCGTTGTAATAAGAAACCCTTCAAGTCAGCCCAGAAATCCTCTGTTTGTAAGACATCTGCGCCACTGAGGCCTTGGGCGACATCATGCTGTGCGTCCTGCTTCCCCCCTGTTGTAGCGGCAGCGGAAGCAGCACCTCCCATCACCATTACAGAAAATTCAACAGCAGTATCGTCCTCACTAACAAGGTCTTTCAATACTTTGCTATCAGGAACGGGTTTCTTCTTGTGTAAGACTTTGATCTTGTTCTCGGCAATGCCGGTCTCTTTGGCTACGGAGGCCTTGATATCGTGAACCGAAGTATTGAGCGTTTGGGAAGAGAGTCTCAGATCAAGCGGTGGGTTGCGAAGCGATTTGACGGTTACGACGAGGCTTCGTTCTTGGCCGGGAGTTACACTCGTGCCTTTGCGTTTGCTCATCGTTTTGGGCATCTTAGGAAGGGTGTACTATCAGTCTGTTAGTTTATATTGGCATTCAGAACCCCAGAGTCGCTTGTGGTCAAGTTGCAACTCCTGCGCAGAGGGAGGACACGTACAGCGCCTCGCGCTTGGTAGGTCTTGGGATCTTCGACATGGTCGGGCGATAGCTTGATGGGACGCCCATCTAGTGCGGCGAGGAAAGACTTGGCGAAAGATACTTCTGTCATTTTGTCCCAGATCGTGTTCTTCAATTCATTTATTCGAAAAGTTAGATAGGTATACAGGAGTCGAGCTACTATGTTTTTAATCGTGATAACGGCGAGATGATGCTGACTGAATTGCAGGTAGGTAGTGAGACATGCAACCCCCACCCCCACTGTGTGGCTGGAGCTTCTCGCCAGCCCCACGGCGAAGTACCTAGTACATTGTAGGCTACTGCTCAGGTGGAGACACCTGCTTATCGGCTTATCAGCATGGGTCCCTTTCAAAAAAAGTTGATGGAGCAGATCTATGGCTGGAAGCTTGAGTAACGCCTACTGGGTATCATACCTACAGCAAAGCGAATTTGCTGCATTTTGATCTTCGCGTGGACGCACTTTTTCACAATGGGTACTGGAAATCGGCTTAAGCACCAGGGCATACCAGAGCCACTGTCTGAAGCGCATATTGCGAAACTTAAGCGCAAAGCTGGATTGCCTGTCGACGATGTCCCAGAGACGAAGAAGCGGAAGTCGCAAAACGGCAAAGCTAGTATCAAGGCCAATGGAAAATCTAAACCTGCGAAAGCGCCCCAAGCTCTCCCTTTGCGCAATGGCAAAGTAGTGAAACCGAAGTCCAAGAAAAGCAAGCCTGAACCCGAATTAGACGTCGACGATATGAGCGAGGGTATTGGAGGCGGGTTCAGCGACGAAGACATGTCGGATCTGGAGGAGGCTGGGCTTAAGGACGATTTCTTAGGCTCTGATGACTCAGTTTACGACTCGGAGGGAGAGGGCGCGGACGATCGCAGAGCTATGTTCTCTGAGGACGAAGACGACTCTGACGCGGAGGAGAAACTCACGGCTGCTAACATTGTTGGCCTTTCCCGGAAATTGGACAAGGAGAAAGCCGAAGAAGAAGCCGAACTTCAAGAGACGCTGCAGACCAACATCGACATCCCTCACGTTCTCGAAGACGGAGCCGAAGAGAATAAGGCATTGCTGGCTCCCGATTTACAGCTCTTGAGGCAACGAATAACCGATACTGTCCGTGTGTTAGAGGACCTGAAAAATTTGGCGGAGCCGGGCACTTCTCGATCAGAGTATACTGCGCAATTGTTGAAAGATATTTGCGCATACTATGGTTATTCAGAATTTCTCGCTGAAAAGCTGCTGAATTTGTTCCCGCCGGTAAGCCTTTGCTTCATCCAGGGCCTCAACTCTCATTCATATCCAATCATAAGCGCTGACACATTTTACAGAGAGAAGCTCTCGCTTTTTTTGATGCCAATGAAACGTTAGTACCTTCTGGTGCTAGTTTCACCAACTTGTCTTGTTTTGAAGTATCCTGAGTTGAGTTTTTACTAATTGTTGATCTGAAGTCCTCGCCCTATCGTCATAAGGTATGTTTATAAAGCCATCAACAATACTGAATGGCTTGGATTAACATGTGATCAGAACAAACACTCTCAAGACCTCCAGGAGAGAGCTCGCCTCAGCCCTTATCAACCGTGGTGTAACGCTTGAGCCAGTAAGAGACTTCCAATGCCTCTTTCCAGATTCCGATTGCATATGTTGGCTTACCTTTGGACTGTGCTCAAATCGGAAGGGGGGAAACGACCGCTGACTCTTCTCTCTTTATAGGTCGGCAAATGGTCTAAGGTTGGCCTCCAAGTATTCGAATCAAATGTCCCGTAAGTATTTCACCAGTTGGGCTCCTCTCCCGGAATACCCCTCCGGGCTCTCATTTTCCAACTTACCCTTGCAGTTTATCTCGATGCTAACTGTATATTTCTAGCTTGGGAGGTAATAATAGAAGCCGTCACGAAATATCCCGGTTCATCGACTAATTTTTGAATTTAGCTACGCCCGAGTATCTTGCCGGGCATTATATTCTTCAAGCGGGAAGCAGTAAGTAACACACCTGGAAGCTTAGTAAGCAATGACTGACGATACAGGTTTTCTACCTTGCATGGCTTTAGCACCTCAAGAGGGAGAGAGAATATGTGAGTAAACTTAATGAATCACTTCAAGAATCGCTCAGCTTTTTTGCCCTGATATCTCATAGTGATCTTTGTCCTACGAGCATTTTTCTGCTAGACATGCTGACTGTGGTTTTGAAGTGGATATGGCCAGTGCCCCTGGTGGCAAGACCACATACCTAGCGGCGATGATGAAGAATACTGGATGCATATTTGCAAACGTAGGTAAACTTCGAGATGGCGTTAATGTATGAAACTAAAATCGCCCAGGATCCTTCCAAGACGCGATCACGCGGTTTAATAGGAAACATTCACAGACTTGGAGTCAGGAATGGTAAGTGACCTATGATATATGCCCAATTTCTTTCATAGTTATCTAACTTGCCAATTAGTTGTTGTCTGCAATTATGATGCTGTAAGTCGGGAAAAATCCCCTGTGGCATTTAATTGCATTAGTGTACTGGGAGCTCCGAGTTCTAATTTTCATTAGCGAGAATTCCCGCACGTCATAGGCGGTTTTGATCGCGTTTTGCTTGGTAAGTAATTCCCAACTGTCTTTTGATTCCCTAGTTTCTTGATGCCTTGCCAGAAAACATTGAATATATACATTCAGCTGTCTCAGGTTTCGCTTCTTTGAGGATTATTGCTAACCTATTATGCTACAGATGCGTAAGTCATACCTGCGGATTTATATCTCATGAGATTGCATCCTTGCAAGCTAGCTTCCGCCACATTTACTGATTTGATTGGTGTAATAGACCGTGTACAGGAACAGGTGGTGAGTATTCGAAGGTTCATTGGTTTGATCATCATAACTGACATAAACAGTCATCGCAAAGGATCCCTCCGTAAAAACCAATAAAGGTCCTCAGGATTTCATCTCGATACCTCACACCCAAAAGCAATTGCTTTTGGCGGCTATCGACTCGGTGAACCATGCTGGCACTGGCGGTTTCATAGTAAGTGATAGTAATTATTTCACCCATAATATCCACTCTAGCAGCACCTGCCACTCAATCTCACCCTCTGCATTCTGAACTTTTAAGTCCAACCACTCACGCTTATCTCAAAAGGTATATTCCACTTGTAGCGTCAGCGTCGAAGAAAACGAAATGGGTAAGTTTGCTTTGTTCTGTTGAATTATGCAATTACTGACCCTGTATAGTCGTCCAATATGCTTTGAAGAAGAGGGTAGGTTGCGACCGGTATTAAAAACTCTAGTAAAAGGCAAAATACTAACCCCTGTTATTAAAGCCGAACGTCAGATTGGTGTCCACTGAGTCCGAAATCCCCTTCGGGACGCCCGGATTTACGTCGTACCAGGGTAAAACCTTTGAGTAAGTGGGATCCCTTTCCATTAAGAAAATGAGATTTATGATCGCTATTGGAGCATTCCGAATAATTGCCTCATGACACACTTGTTAACATAGAATTTACAGCAAGAGTTTAAGTCTCACTCGCCGATTTGTGAGTATACCGATACCTTTACTATACCTCCCTCACTGGAGAGTCATCCTTACCTCGCTTGCTCTACGTACAAAGAGCTCGGTGTAATCTATCTTTGATATATACCGTTCAAAGTTCGCTGACCATATATTTAGTATCCACATACTTTGAACATGGACGGCTTGTGAGTATACTGCAAACTTGAATTCACCCTGAATGTGTGGCTAATTGTTTACAGCTTTGTCGCCAAGTTCCACAAGATAGGGCCAACACCCGCGAACTTGATCAGGAACGGGGCTGAGTCGGCTCCGAAACAACAAGAAGTAATTGACAAAACTCCTATCCTGGCCGACGACAAGACTCCTGCTCAGGCTGTGGTGGATGATGATTTTGGCGGGTTTGATGATGACGAAGACGCCGAATATATGCAGCGTGCAAAGCGAAATGCGATGCGAAAGCGAGGTCTTGACCCCAAGGCTCTCGAGAAGCCTAAAGCCAAAACCAAGGCGAAGAGTGAAAGCTCGGAAGTCAAGAGCAAGGCAAAACCCACGAACGGCAGTAAAGCAAAGAGCAAGAGTAAAGCATAGATATCTAACTAATATTGGCCATTTACTGGTTTGACATTAAACTTCTTCATACCAATGTCAACGTTCTATCTCTTGCCAACGTGAAAGACCCCGGGCACATGTACTTCAGCCGCACCTAGAGCCTTGGCACTAGGGACCACCTCTGGTAGCTTCCACGTGAGAGCAAGCTAAAACTACGTCCAAGAGCCTATGTGACAAGCCGAATTTGAGGCTGTTTAAGTCACAATGTCTAGCAATCTTTGTCATTTCTGCCAGTCAATTGAGTGGGATCGGATACTCAGCCAAGTGTTCAACCCTGAAACCGACAAACCCGAGTATAGAGAACAAGTCAAGTGTGGTGAACATGGTCTGGCCATTATCAGGTCAAATCAAGATACATGCGAGTTATGCGAACTCATCAGCGACGCATCTCGAGCCTTGAAACCGTGGTGGCCTATCGCCGAATTCCTCGACCGTCCAGAACGAATTACTTGTGCATTCTTCTATGGCCGAAACCGCCTTGGGCCTGGAGGCCTGGATGTTAGTATATCTCAAGCAAGTGTTGTATTGCATCGAATGTTCGCCCAGTTGAATCCGAAATACGATTCATCCGCGGGTTTAGTGAGGCAGCGTCGCCACAATACCCTGCCCGGTAAATCTCAGGCTACGGAAGGCGAGCTTCGCAACAACAGCTTGAATAGGCTACTGGTGCTAGCTGGACTTAAGCCTGTCCCGTCTACTGCTCAGACGTTTATGCAACTGCATCCTTGTCAACACCCAATCCCTACCATTGACGATTATGTACGTAGAGGAAATCCCTCCTTGGTGTTTCCTACCGGCCGCATCGTACAGCCAGAGGTCAACACTCGATTACTGGGGAAGTGGTACGACATTTGCCTCAAAAGTCATGGTTCAAAGTGTGAAAAGCCAGCATGGTTTACACCGGGAGCCGTCTGGCCGCGGGATCTTCGTCTCATCGATGTGAAGCAGCGCTGTATCGTCGATGTCCCGGCCGCGTGTCTCTATTTTACGCTGAGCTACGTATGGGGCGGGGAGAAAGATCCATTTCAGACCACCTTAGGAAACCTAGCGACCCTCAAGACCCCAGGCGCATTGGATTCATATTCACTGCCGAAAACGATCAATGACGCATTATGGCTCACCCGTGAGATGGGAGTTGATTATCTTTGGGTCGACAGATTATGTGTGATCCAAGACTCGGACGCTGACAAGGCCATACAGCTCCCCCAGATGGACCTCGTATACTCAGGCGCAGCGCTGACCATTGTAGCAGCAAGCGGTACGTCACTGGACGGGTTAGCCGGCTTGAACAATACGCCGAGGACAATCACTCAGCGTACAGCGCACGTAACAGAGAATCTCAGCGTCATGAATGTCCTGCGACTCGACGCGGCGTACCAAGCATCTGCATGGCGCACGCGTGGCTGGACGTTCCAAGAAGGACTCTGTTCGCGGCGCTCCATAGTCATCACGTCGGACCAAGTCTTTTGGTCCTGCGAGTCGGCAAAGTACTGCGAAACTATCGCATTCGAGGATTTCCCGACGACCGTCGAGCCCGGCGACATCATCTTCCGCGTGCTGTCCGGACATCCCGTGTTCGGCGAGTTCGGAGGCGCTAACTTCAGCTACGACGAACTAGGTTCGATGATCGCGGCGTATAACAAGCGGCATTTGAGTGTGCAGGGCGACATCCTCAATGCGTTCATGGGAGTGCTAAATCGCGTCTCCTTGGGCTCGGGCCATGAGTTCTATTGGGGACATTCCGCGTCCTGCATGTTCGGGCTGTCGCTGGCGTGGGTGAATATCACCTGGCAGCAAGATGGGCACCTACCTCCCAAAATTCCCTCTCGACGACGGGAGACGCATACTGTTCTTGCCCCGGATGGGTCGAGCGACGACATACCTTTTCCAAGCTGGTCTTGGCTAGGCTGGGGATGCGTGGAGGGTATCACGCGTTGCATCCCCAGACAAGTAAACATACAGCCCGAGCTGAATATTACGAAACTCGATGTTTACGGCAAATCCGCACCGATCAATAGTTCTAGCATTAAACTAGAAGATACGCGCTCGATTAAGATGAACGGGATTGACGCCTCGACCTCGGCGGGCTGGAAAGAGTGCACTGCCATCCCGCCGCATCGGATACATTCAGGGCTAGAGTTCAGGGATTCGGGTCGTCTGCTCTTCTGGACAAGCCATTCACAGCTTGTTACACGAGAGAACAAGATCTACAGTTCCTCAGATAGCAGCAGACAAATCGGCGAGTTGCTCCCCTTTTGGCAGCACCAAGTTGCGAAGCCGGAAGGGAAACTCAGTTTCATTGTTGTTGAGCGCAAGATTGATGATTATCGATATAACGATGTGCGCGCGGAGAGGAGGTTGTATCTTCTGCTTGTTCATTGGGTGAATCGTGAGGAGAATGTTGCTGAGAGGGTATGTACTGCTGAGGTTGATGAGGCTGCGTGGGTGGACGAGAGTCGCGAGTGGATTTTGGTGACACTGGCTTGATTATGTTTATATCCCACAGAATATAAATGGGATTACAGTAATCTCCTGCGATATGTGCACTCTAATGTATGAAGAGCCCTCGCTATAGTAAATCCTCTCCTATCACTACACTCGTATACATGGCACACGAGAAACCATGACTTTCTATCCACTTACTTCCATCATTCTCTTTACATCTACTACACTCGATCTACATCTATCTAAGATGGAGGCTCACCTCACGCCCGAGAGCTCACAAAGTCTCCCCCTCCAGTTGGTCTACTTCCACAGTATACTAATAATTACCTAAACCTTATTACTCCTACCAGTACCCTTCCACCCACTCCCCCTCCTATTCCCATACCCCTAATCCTGCCCTTGCTCTCTTCTTCCCTTTACTCCTATCTATACCCAGTTTGCATCTACGCATCCGGACGTTATAATTTACTCAGGTCAGTTTACTCCGTAAGGACACCAAAGACGAGGGGGAAGTGAAGGAAAGGGAGTGGGATGAAGGGAAGGCAGGTTATCCTCATGCCCAGCAGGTCCTCAAGCGATTCCAGCTCAGTTACATCTTATCTCACGCTTAAATGCTTCGTTCCTATAGTCAACTGTTTGTGATAGTACATGATACTAGCAACATTTGGCCGAGTTAGATTTAAGATGGCATGGTCAAGTTCCCCTTGTGGCCTAATATATCACCAAGATCTCGACCGCAGCTCTTCTAGTGAGTCCCACCTTCGTATATTGGTCGCCCTCAGCACTACCCCCCTTGGAACACTTTATCTGTAGCGTATCTCGGTGTATTCAACGTCTGACAACGCTCCTTCTCACACCTAAGACATGACTATTCAAGCCTGTATTACCCTCAGCGTAGTTGGCCCTCAATATGAACAGCCCTCTGTTAATCTCCGTGATATGATTTCTCCACGGCAGGTTATAGCGGTACAGTTTACCGACAGTTGCCCTCAATACTAGCGCCTAGGTTATATATTTCAATTCTATAAGTTTATGTAAAAGACCATTAAGAACTTAAAGATTGCATTGACACATTTGTTCTGGTGTTCAAGTATTACGGGATAGAGATGCCGCACCACACCACAATACTACCAATAAGACGTCATAAGGTCCGAAGCTCCATCCCCTATACTCGCTATACATAGTACTATAACAACAACAATGTTAAAGGTATTAATTCGATGTGAAAAATCGATTAATGACTAATAGATTTAGTAACAGTTTAACTCTCTAAATCATCTCGTACCTCTTGAGTGAGGTCAGTCTGATTATGAGTAATAAAGCTCACATTTAAACTCACGTAGCCCCTGTGATAGCTTTTATATGAGCTACAGCCTGTGATGGGTAATCAGTGTTGCGTTCCAGTCTGCGTATTCATCCACAATCCATTGACAGTATGACTCCCACTTTTCCTGCCACAGCCTCAATCGCTCTGCTTTTACGCCGGTCCCGTCAACTCCGAGCTCGATGTCATGGATCCACTCCTCTTGACTTTGGTCCACAAAATTTGACCAGCGAACTGAGTTTTGAGCCAAGGCACCCAGGCCCCCCAGTCCAATATTATCAAATCCTTGAATGACTTGATAATAGTCGTAACTCAAACCTGCTGCATCTTCTCCTAGAATGGCTGGATCGTCGTTGCTAATAGCCGTGGCTACACCATGAGCAATCACTACAACGGCTTGTGTTAGTAGGAGTTCAAGCTGAAAGCTAATTATGTTTTGGAGTCTCCATCAGCGCCTATGACATTTCATAGTTGTCGGCCGAATTCGAAGCATATCCAAGACCTTAATAGGCTCTTCTAGACACGAAAATAACACGCAAGAATTCAGATCTACTCACTTGCAGGTATTGGGTGGTGTAAGATGTCAGTACTCAATCTCAAAACTTCGTTCGAGATTGGGCAAACCTCGACCATGATTTTCTTCTCCTTATATTGGTCGAGTAGTAATGGATGCTTGTATAAGGAAAATCCGTGACCAATACGGCGACTATCGAACAACAAGGCGTCAAAAAGGTTGTTATCGGTAGAGTTACCGTCTCCAAGGGTTTCTCCTGCGTGGAAGAAAAAGGGGTATGTCAAATTCAACGCCTGGGTCTTGTTTTGAAACCACAAGAGTTCAGGGGCCAAATCTAGAAGTGTTCGCCCTAAATCTTCCTGTGCCACAACATCGTAGCCACTGAATAGATCGGGGAAGTGCATCTTGCGTTCGATGGCTTTGTCCATATCTAGGACACGCATGTTAGCATCTGAAATGTAGAAATAGACGAAGCTACTGCAAGGTGACTGTCCAGAGACTTACTACTCATAAGTTGAGACGGATTCAGACCACGATAATCTGCCCAAATGATCCGAACTCCCCAAAGATTTTTGCCTTTCTCTGTCGCTTGGAATTTGTTCAATTCTTCCAATAGTACGCGGATCCAGAAGTCGAGATCAGGGTTTGGAGTGTCCTTGCCCTCAGGAACCAACTTGGCAGATGATCCGCCAGACCGAAGCTCAACCCAGGTGATGCCGTCGTCCACCCAGGCATTGAAAACACTCTGGTATGTCTTTCGAACGACTGGTTCGTACGTCATCGCCGATCCAGCTGGATCAAAGCACTACAGCCGTTGGATTCAGTAATTACTCTTTCAGGTAAAAGTTTCGGGAGCTCTGTATACTGCGGAGACACACTTGTGCCTCTAATAGGCAACTATGGCCACCTGGGGTAACTATAATAGGAAGAAAATGACTCCACTGGTTACATACTGACTGGAATTTTCTCCAGATTTCATCAACACCAAGATCATGGCGAAGGACATCATCTCTCGTGACGGCCACTTTCGTCATCAGGAATTCGATGAATGCTGACCTGCCGCCTGAGAAGCTCTCCGCTGCATACACTGCAGGAACCTTAGTTCCACCTTGATAGTATGGAGACTCGATAGAAACATTTGCTACTTTGGGATCAGCTGCTAGGTCAGTCACATGTGAAAAGGCGATTGTAGTGTTCTCGGCAGCAAGTTCAGTCGAGATATCCTGCGAGCTTGTGATGACGATTCCATCAGTGTCGAGAAGTATGTTGAATATGGTCTCAAATTGGAGGATAGCGCTGGAGTGAACGTGTAGCAGAGCCCCTTTTGGCAATTTGGACACAATTTGCCAGAGCTTCGTAGAAGGAATGAGAGGTTTGGCGTTAGCAAAGATTTCTCCAGCGAATCTCTCGTTATCCTCTAGCTCGATCCCTGCCGGCTTTCTCCAGAAATTATCTATCTCATACTGACGGATCGCGCCAACGATCGCTTCAGCTTGTTGCGCTACAGGTGATAGAGTAGACCGGAATTCATGGTCTGCCTTCGAGTTAGCTTCAAATCCAGAAGATTCAGTCGAACATATGAATGGCAGTTGTTGCGCATACCTTGACGTTGAAGCTTTTCCTGTGCTATAAGTTCAGTCCTTCTTCTTATATGATTCTGAACTGCTGGCTCATCCGCTTGCGAGCAGACATTGCCGACGAGCAGTGCAAGAACAGGCAAATACTGCGATACTCGTGAAAAATTCGGGAGAACCATTGCGACTGTCAGGGCGAAGTAGATCACCTCAGTAAACCCCTTAGATCTGGACCAACAATGGGAATGGTATCATCAACGACAGATCTGCTCACTTCTTCCGTGGCAAGACCGCAAATATATACCTAGATGCTACTATTTTCCTCAAGGCTTCTTCTACCGACGAATAGCGGAGATGCAGACCGTAACACCCGCTATGCGTGAACCGCGGATCCAAATGTATTAGGTAGGCGACACAGCGTATGGATTTTGCCATGTCTTTCGACTATTGGACAAACATCATTTCTTTTTTTTTTGATTTCTTTGGGACACTTTGCCGACTCTCCGAACAACAGCGGCTACATGCGTATTCTACCAAGCTCGTACACCGACACAACTGTTTGTGGCTTGCAGTCTGAAGCTACATTCAGCTCGTGTTCATCAATCGAGACGCGGGCTGCTAGAAACACTATTGGGCGCCGTGCATTCGCTGGGCCAATTGCCTCTACGCGTATGAACTCTGTGTGGAGGGTGCATGTGGGTTAGTGGAGAGATGTTCCATGACTTAGTTCTAAGTGAGAAACAATCACTGCTCCAATGATGTCATGAAGTGGCATCGTGAGATGTTGCTATGGGATACACGGCGTACAGCTCAACATTTGACGACTCGGCCCGACGGTGTGCGGAGTGCAGCATGCAGGAGAGCGCGGCTGGAGTACAGAATTCTTCGGGAATTACCTGAATAGAACAAGTGCCCTACATCGGAGCCCAAGACTCGAGTATATTCAATAGAAAGCCAAAAACCATTGCCGAAGGAACAATGGCATTACTATCATGGCGATACCTATCCGTAATGGTAGCAGCTTCTAGATTCTTGGACTCTACGTTCCATTGAATATGGCACATGTACCATAGTTTCACAATCTAAACATCAGATGAGATCGTGTGCATAGAGATCGCGGGTCATCGTGACCAAATAGATGATTACGGATACTAGACTGCTATCAGTATGTAGACTTCAGCTCGCCGTAGCCGTCGCGCTGGAGACTGTCCTACCGAAAAACGGATTGTCAAAAGAACTGACCAGTCCGATTCCCTTCCCCCGCGGCAAAATACCAGTTGCATTTGCATTGATACATCGCCAGTTATGATTATATGATATGAACCAGAATGGCTTGGCAACGCTAGTGCTTCTTAGTTTGGACTAAACAGCTGCCGCTATAAATCTCACTGAAAGTGATTCCAAACCCAGGGACAGAGTCAACGAATGATCGTGACACGAGCTAGAAACATGACATCCGACACGGCTTCCTGCATGCATACAACATACTCCCCAGATTGCGCTGTCGGCCGCGAGGTTCTGGCCGACGCCACTGAACTTCTTGTTGACGGCCGGTATATCTACTTCACTCAAATAAGGTCTAGGTTGGTTGAACGCATATATTGGGGGGGGATGGGCCATACGAAGTCTAATTGCGTACGATTGATCAAGGCCAGCCACTACGCGTAGGCGTACGTACGCAGTGTGCCTTTATTAAGCCGGCTACGCAACTAGACTTCGAAGGCTGCCCAAACCCATGGCCCAACACTTGTTCATTTTTTATTTGGGATTGAGGAAGGGAAAGGGGGTCAATGGATTGGACCTTGGCTAAAAAACCTCCACTAAAAACCACCCCCTTCGTGGGAGGTGGAAAAGTAAGGTGACGGAGGAAAACCCAAGCCGCGAGGGCGCGGCGAAGGCAGCCCTTATAAGGGGCTGCCAAGCGGCTTCCGCGGCGCGGTAGGCCTTTTTGGGAAGTAGAACTACTAGTAATTAAGTACTGTTCAGCTCGGTCTTGTCCGGATAAGTAAGCTGTTTCACAGCTACGCGTAGTTAAGTCTCTATCTATGAGATGTAACACGAACCATGTGGTTTCGGGGGCTGCAAGCACTGGACAGACTATGACACTCTTCGGTCACTAGTAATGAACGAAAAGCGTATAATAAGGAAGCGACTTAGATAATCTTCTAGATAACACAGGAGACAACAGTGAATGTCAATATTAATCAAACCAAATATGAGTAGAGTAAATTGGTATAAGGCGGGTTTTGCTTGTATCCTTAGCGGTTAAGAGGATGCTGGTGCTCGAATGCCGATATAAGATCATCTAAGCCTACAGGTAGGATGTGATACAGGATTTTAATATTTATGAAGATTTAGGCTACGAAGCTACCTACAGCATTAAGAGCTCTTGTCTAAGCTATGTTCGTTGACCCTCTAAGTCCTCTACCTTTATGTGGGGACTATGAAGTTGGAATAAGCCAATTCATTCGGACGAGGTTAGATCTGCAGTAGGTCCCACACTGGATCTGCAGTATACAGGTGGTAGCAGTCCGACTTCAGCTAGCTGCGAAATTTGCACACTGTATACTTCAAAATACACACCAAAATCAGGTGTTGTAAGGTGTGAGGTTGTTGTGGGTTGTTGATCAGTGCCTTTTTTCAGCCATATATTTCAGAAGTAAGTGATGGAATTGAAGGATCGTAAGAGTTGTTGAAAGTTAGTACCTAGTTAGTAAGAGGTAAGTGTGGAAAGGTGTAGATAGTGTGGGGAAAACGGTGCTAATGGCACGTTACAGGCCGTTGCAGCTGTAGGCATTTGTATACTGCAGATCCAACCTCGTCCTTCAGAATGTTCATTAGCGATGAAGATGCAATAAAATTAAAGAAATTGCTTACTCATTCTAAGCATCAATGGGGTCATGCCAGTATGAGCTCGTAGAAATGGAAAGCTCACTTATGATACTTGTTGGCTTTGCCCACGAGCTCTTCCCTATATTCTTCGAATACGACGGGATGTGATAGAACCTATTTTCAATTATGACCGTACAACCCTATAAACAATTTTTGATGGGAGTCTCTGTAGCCTTAGTAGAGCGGACCGAAAAATCAGAAACTTCGGCAGCAATTGTAGGATTTCGCTATGTAACATGCCATAACCATAGATAGATTTTATACCCATTTATTTGGGGGCGACAACTTTTAATTGGATTGACTCTTCAGATGTCTTTCTGCGATAGGTCCGCTACATAATACCAAATTCGTCATTTCTTTCGTCATCGCCACCAATAACCTGACAATGTTGCAGCGCCCGTCAGCTTTTGATTATGGGTGAGCTTTTGATGCCAGATCTGAACTACACTATATATTTAACAACACCCTTCACGGCTACTTGTCCAGTTTCAATCATATCCTATACTTTGTATCATATTAAATCTAAATACCAAGTTAATGCTAAGTCCTTTTCCCAAAATCGAAAAAAAGATTCTTCGGGGATTTGGATCTGCACCGATACTATTCCACACGAGGGAGGGAAGATGATGGACAATGAACAGCCTCCGTCCTCTTTGATTCGTACACCAACTTTAGAGTCAGGAACCCCCTTCAGTAGAAGAAGCCTTGGGAGATTGGGTGGTCTTTTGATCCAAGAGTTCGCGTCCGAATTCAGGCCTCGGAACAACGAGGATCAAGATGCCGTTGAAACGATCCTAGCTCGAGAGGCTGAATCTGTTGAACCTTTAATTGATACATCTGCGAGGGCCTCGACACACCATAAAATAGCGTTGACCTTGCAGCTGGAGTACAGCCACTTCAAAAACCGAGACGCCGGAGTAATCAACCGAACGAGCGCTCTTGGGAACATTTTCCAGGGCCGTCCGCCCCACAAACGCAACCCAGCATTCTCTTGTGATGAACTACTGTCGCATTGGAGATTTGCCGCTCCTCAACCCTCAAGCTGCGAGGCTGCTCAGAATACAGGTACATATACATGAACTATCAACTTTCTCATGATGACTGATGATCATTTCCAGCGAAGGTCAAACGAACAAAAGTGGAAAATAATGACAAAGTGACGGATTGGATGTGTCGAATAGCACGCGAGCTAGTAAACAATGATAATGGTAGCAGCCTGCAGCTTATGTATGTACAGACCATCTGGATTCCCAAGCCTCTCGTTTTGCTGATTGACTTAAGATCACTCGCGGAGCAGCCCAACCGTGGAGATGTTGTCTGTTTCTTTTCTTTCTGGCGATACACTGTCGCTACTTTCCGTGGACGAGTAGACACATTGCACCTATTCCCCACGTGGCTGCTAGAAATTCTAGTAGCGCATTGCTGGAATTTCAATTTGACGCCGTGGTGGTCAGCGCCACCTGTTGAGAGTGCACAAGTCAGGCCGAAACCAGACATACTCCCATCAAAGAGAGCTCTCAAGACTTCTACAACCCAATCTTCCCCTTTCGATATGGCATATTGGGGAAAAGATAAGAAGCGGCCTGGTAACCTAGATCCTACACGAGGAGACAATGAAATCTTCCTTTGCTGGCAGGACACCTGCGCCACATATACTTCTGACACCGCAGTCTATATATGGGAGCCTCAGAACTCTATCCCCATGTGCCAACATGCAAAGGTCGTTGTGTCTTCTAGCAAGACTCATGCTGGTTGCGAAGAAGTGCGTCTTATTATCGCATTTGGGACATGTCGAGCACACACATTATTTACCAAGAGACGTGATGCGACAATCGAACTCGATGTTCCATCTCAAGCAGATCATCAAGCCCAGCAGTGGTCACCTTGGAGAGAAATGGTCCTCTCCTTATGTTGCGTCTTCGAAGTTCTCATTTCGGACACTTGGGAATTCATCAACAAATGCCATGATGAAAGTGAGCGAGTTGTGAGTGAAAGACAGCCTGACACCTGAATATCCGAATCTCCTGAACTAAGACACGATAGCAACTTCTCGGACGTCGGAGCCCATCTACAAGCAAACTGCGGTTCTCGTTACATCTAGAAGACTGCTGTAAAGTAACACAGCGTAGAATTCGCCATGATCTGAAGGTTTTCCATCATTTCACACGTTGGATTAATCAGTCAGACCGCTCTCGCCATAGCAACGCGTCTCTCCAGAGTAGACTAGACATCCTGAAAAAGGACATGGAGTTCCTTGAAAATGAGTTAAAGAAGCTCCAAGCCACCCTCAAAGAAAATCAGAAGATCATGCGTGACCACTTCCAACTAGCGCAAGACCTTAGAGTGTTTAGGATCACCATTCTCGCGGCCATTTTCCTTCCGCTTTCCTTCACTACAAGTTTCTTCGGCATGAACCTAAACCCGAACGTCGTGGAAGGGCCTTTAGGGTTCACGAACCTCACCAACATTACCCTCGATACAGTCCCTACCGACTTACGTGCATCGACGGAAGCGTTAGTTTCAATTATCGGTTCAAGCTCAAATCTGAATTTCAGTTGGCTAGTGTTTGGCGTTACGGCAGGCGCTCTCCTTCTTACCCTCCCGGTGTCGCTGTTTGTTGGAGCCGTGGTGCGGTTTCTCGTGGTTTGGGCCAAAGACCACATAGTGTATTGGCGTGTGATCGCGGTTGTTGGCGTCGTGATCTTCGCTTTCTTCAGCATAGGCGGTCTATACCTTCGTGACTTCTTGGGCTTTTATATCCTCTACATCATTACCAATTCTTTTCTCACCATTGCATTCACCTGGCGTGCCTATTCGGGGTGGCGCCTTAACGATCGTCCAATTATCTGGACCTCTCTTGCATCTCTTACCCTTGTCACTTTCTTGGTCAATATTCTAGCTTTGCGGGACGTTCCTTTACTAATTTTCCCCTGGTTATACGGGTTGCTCCTATGGGTGGTGCCCTGGTGGCATCAAAACCGTAGACTCCGCGGTGACTGAAGGGAAGAGTGTGTAGTATCGTATGGAACTCTAAATGATTCTAATGTTTTACACAATGAGGAGTGTTCGTTTGAATCAAGGTTATCATGTGGCACGACGCGACGGCTGGAGGTGGTGCATAATCGGGGGATCAGTACCTACTTAGCTTAGCTTGGGTAAAATAGAGGAAGTGGTAGAAGCAAGATGTGAGTACTAAAGCTGATACATAATGACTCTAATCGGTCATCTCAAAATCAAGTTGCGTTAGACTCGCCATTCCCTGACTCTAAAGCCACCTGAATATTAACACGATCATTTTCTGTCTTGTCCCAGTCTAGATAAGCCACCATCTCTTCTCGTATCCAGTTTCTTGGGCCTGTTGAAGTATTGCAATTCTGAGTCATCTGTTTAAAGTTAAGGCACTATTTACAGCTGGCTTTATTATACTGTAGTGGTAAGCCTATTGCCTTTCGTTACCGTTGATTGTTTATATAAGTTCCAGGAGGTTAGCTTTTATACCCTGTATCTTTTATTATAATATATTTCCAATACATCTCCCTTAAATCGTTATAGTTTAACAGCTAAGCTTAATATAATATTAATAATAATAAATAAATAAATAGAATAAGTCATTAAAATATCCCATAGCTGTTGCTTCATGCGGCAGGGGGAAGATCTACTATATGTAAGATACATTGCTATAATGAGCGTGTTCCAAACGAATCTTAAATGCTGTGAGATTGCATAACTTTGAACCGGCCACTAAATAGAAATAGAGTGGATAGGCAATATATTATATTGTTGGTATGCAAGTAACGCTTCAGCGCAAGGGGAATGTCGCACAATATGACCCGATTGGTCTCGGATGCTCCCCGCAGTCAGCGAGCTCGTTGGTGCCTAGGTCTGGAATAAATACTTATTGAGCCGCATGAGAAACGCACCTCGTTTGTAGACATCATCTCCAAAGGCAATGGCACCAGCACCAATTACAGAAGACTTCTATATGATTCTTGAAGTCGATCAGACTGCTAAAATCGAGGTGATCAACAAATCATATAGACGGCTCGCATTGAAGCACCACCCTGATCGGAATGCCGACCGCGATACTACCGCAGCCTTTCAGCTAGTACGTCTATCAACTGACGCAGCTGTTCAGCTCACTCGTTGATTAGTAGTCATTCTCTATGCTAAAATACGAGATTTCAAGCTAGGGAAAGCCTACGAAACATTGAAAGATGAACAAAAACGCCTAGCGTACGACCTCCTTTACCCCTCAATACGACGTCGTCACACGAGCTCTTCAGCATCTCGTCCGTCTCCCACTTCGGATCCGCCACCGCCACCCGAACCGCCCAGCGAAACGATACAAATCGCTAAACTTGAAAAGGCGAAACAAGATCGTCGAGCACAATGGTTAGCCAGCAAGAGAATCTTTGAATCTTCCATCTTCGAGCTCCAGAGAGACATTCGGCGGATAGAGAATGAAATCAAAGTGTTAAACGATATCTCCGCGGCAGAGGCAGCTCAAGAAGCGCGGGACAACAGTTGGGGCAGATGGCTGCTATCACCGATATACAAGAAAGCGCCCGTCAGCGAAGAAGAAAAGGCAAACATAGATAGGCGAAAGCAGGAGAGAAGACTCGAAAAGGACATGAAGGAGAGGCGACTAGATTCGAAACAAACGGATTTAAAAAAGCAGGAGAATCTCATGAAGAATCGCGAGGCTGAGGTCAGTGGCGCCGACACATACGACGATTGGAAAATACGGTCACTGCAGACCAAGATAAGGGAAAGAGAAACCAGGGCGAGGGAGGAGCGGGAAGCGAAGGAGAGGGCACAAAGGGAAGCGGAGGAGGCAGAGGCACGGAAGCGACAACAAGAGATGTGGGAAAGGTGGCGGCGTGAATCAGAAGAGCAAGCAAAAAAACGTCAGCGAGAAGCAGAAAAGCAAGCGGCAGAGTACGCGGCCGCAGCAAGAAAACGGCAGGAGGAGGCAGAAGAGGAGTTGAGAAAACGACATGCGGAGTACGCGGCGGCGGCGCAGAGGCGACAAGAAGACCAAGACCGTGCATGGGCGAGGGCGAGGCGGAGAGGTTCGTTCGACGACGAAGCACCACACATTTCAAGGACTGTCGGCTGCATCCACGACGGCTGGTGGCCGAAGGTACAGGGCCGCAAAGCATGCCCGAGGTGCTCCGAGATATGGACCTATCTACTGGAATGTCCAGAATGCAAGATGAAAGCGTGCCCAAAGTGCCAAGCCGAAGTACGTCCGAGGAGGAGGAATCCAAATAGGTGGTGAGAGTATCGTCACTTCGACTAGTTGGAGATGCCCGCCTGTTCCTATTTGGTTACATAGGTTGCAGGCGTGAAAGGCGCTACACCTAAAGCATGATAAATCTTCTCCTTCTTGCATCACAACGCAATTCTGTCGAACTGAAAAATCAATAAAGAAGTTAAGTGAAACTTTTAAATTTGGATATCAGCCCCCTTATGGGTTTCTGAGTAATATCGTCCCACTAATATGAATAGATACGTGGGCTGGAGGTTTAAGGATTAGGAGAGTAGGCGGACGGATGGCACTATGTCTTTCGGGATGGATGGGCCTTACGAAGTGGTAGACTTGCGGAATAATGATACCTTGAGATGCTGACAGGGAGCGCCTGTTGAGACCGTAAGTGACAAACCTCCCGATGAACAGCCGCAATACCGGGTGTACTCCCTCAGGCAAGAGCTAAGTGGTAGGCAAGGAGTGTTACTAGCCGCGCAGTTAAGCTCATCGCGAAGCAACTACCCGAGCCAAAGAGCGCTATCCTATATAATCGTAAGATAGGTACAAGAGCAAGACATGCAGAATGTAAAGAACATATTTATCTATCTCTTAAAACACTATATAAAACCCTATCTTAACTCTATTAAAATAAAGGTAACTTAGTTATATAATAGGACAGGTCTGGATGTGCAATAGGGCCCACTCTAAACGTGCAGTACACAACTGCACTCAGCTGTCAGAGACTATAGCGGGCTGTAACGCCTCATTGGCACCGTTTTCTCCGCACTATCTACAACTTCAAAGCTTCAACCATTACTTAACTTCTAACCTTTAACAACTTTTTCAATCCAATTTTAATACTTTTACATATTAACATTATACTTTTGAAATATATAATTGAAAAAGGCGTTGGCCAATAACTTACGATAACCTTATACCTTACAACCCTTAATTTTGGTACGTTTTTCAATATATACAGTGTACAGATGTCGTAGTCAGCTGGAATACCCTGCCAACAGTTATATACTGCACGTTTAAAGTAGGCCCTACTGCACATCCAGACTTGTCCATATAATAATTATTAAATAAAATAACTAACTATAAAATTATAAATCACTTTATTTATAACAAGGGCAGTTAAACTGGGCTTGGAACTGAGGATTCTGATTACAATGATCAACTAGGGCTGCATTAGTCCTTGACCAACCAACTCCTTCTCGGCTGTTGGTGGCTTGAGATGACTCTATATACAAATGATCTGCCAGCCCAGACCGCCTGGGTCTCTAGGGTCTGTTTCAAGAAGCGAAGTCTGTATAACCTCACTTTCCAATATCACCCAATATTGCCTGCATGTCTTGGAAGGTCATGAACAGCCTGCAATAGTCCTTCGTACGGCCGAAGTACAAGGCAAACTGCATTCTTCAACCGGCACAGAGGTTACACGTGTAACATTATTATATACCTTTTATTATAGCTTAATCATGTAAAAGGCTATAAAAATATCTTTAAGTAAAAGAGGGATGTTAAAAAGGCCCCAATCTAGCTAGGTATTTGCGCATTTTTTTAATATATACATTGTTCGGTATCCGGGTGCATGCGTCGCAACTTTCGTGGGGGCCGAAGCGTTGGTGAGCGAGTGGCGCCTACAACCTGGGGGCTGTAGTGGTGGCCGTTCAAACCTGGATCAAGATATGGGCACGTATATATAGCTGTATTCACCTCTGCCAATTGAAACCGCGGCTACCGTTATTCCCCTGATCACCAGTGAGACTGAAGAGCTCAAGTCGGAAGATACAGAGAGTGCCAAGAACTTCGTGGTTAATCTATTCAACGTACGTAACCTTCGCGTAACTTGTTCAAGTAATAGTCCCTGCTTAAAAAATGTAATTGAGAGTATAATTTATATGAGGCACTTATCTAGCTCGACTTGTTGTCCTTTGTATGTGTCAGACGTTATGCGGCCATAAGGGGTAGGATTCTATATGGCGCCTGATTTGGACCCAAGGTGCGATAAACAGCGTCTCGGCGCGTACGATTATGACACACCATGTGCACAATTTGTGGCTTAGATACGTCAGCCTCGATCGCGTAGTATATATTGAATGCTTATCTGGCATCCATGGTACAATCAGGTATGCACCATAGCATCTCTTCTATTCAACGTACCGGATTTCAACTCAGTCTTCCTCTTCGTTCGCTATTTACCAAAACTCGAAGATGGAAGATCATGATGAATCAACATCATCGATTACCAATGCGGAAGAAAGGCCGAGTGCACCTCGAACCCCTTGGCCGGCAACTGTGGGCATCGCCTCTCGGGACTCATTCGTCAAATATCAGATAAACACTACCTTTTCGTTACTTTGGCGTTCCTAATTGGATCAATTGTATGCATAGTCCTCAGTAAAGTTGTCTGGGCGATACGACTCCCTGAGTCGAACCTTAGGCGACATCAATCCTAGTTGTACTGATTATGAATCCAGCGCAGCGGAAAAAAATTTGGCTCCGGATCTTACATACGGTAATTTTACATTTACTCAAGCTAAGGTTATCGATATAACGTGGGACACGGTTATTGGTCAGGGTGGACGACTTCTTCACGGCTGGATATTCTATCGTTGCATCATCTAATTATCCTCTTCTAGTACTTGTAATGGAGATTTCCACAATAACATATCCCTACTATACTGCCCTATCATTCTCTAAAGCGTCATTTGAAACTCTAGTGGAATTGTTCAGGACGTTACGTCTAACGCAGAGCTATTCTGTTTTGTTCTGCACTATCTTGCTCATCTACACCCTCGTCTATACGCTTTCTCTCTCTCTGGTCTGGAGTGCTGCTACTGGATACGTGAGTCTATCCCACAAATTTTATGCTCTACCGGGGGATGAGATTGTTCCATTGAATAGCGAAAATCTGTCTCTTTGTTGGGTATTAGATCCGATGAGGCTCAATTTATCTGCTCCCCATGTTGAAGTTGGTCCTAACTTTTCTACTCTATTATCTGACATGGGGCGGACTTCAACAAACAGTGCAAAGGATTCCTGCCTCAATCTGACAAGTCCTGATTCCAACGTTTGGACCACAAATAATCTGCAATACGGTTCGACTGGTTGGGAAGTCAAACCGTCCTCCCTGACGATTTGGGACTTTCTAGCAGCGACGGAGACGCAACGGTCTGAGAACTTCGTTGGTATCCAGTGGTGTTAGTTTCATACTGACTGCACTACCATCAAACTATCGTGTTTCTAAGATCTAGTACAGACGCGATGGAAAGGCAAATTCTGCAAATCAGTCTTAATGCTAGCAGCTGGCTTGATTTTGGATGGAAGGCAGATCTGAATGATACAGCCGTCCTCAATGGCAAGACTGGCGTATTACCAAGGTTATCCGGAGTAGGGGTTTGTGATAGTGTTCCGGGGGGTCTTTATTCATCGTTCCGCTCTGTTACCCTAGGTACGCCAGCATCTACAGGGGAACAAGACGCCGCAAACATCTACCCATACAACGAAACGTCAGAAGCGGCTTTTTTGGCTAATTTTCTCCTTGACGAATCTATCCCGCTCAGCCAGGGGATTGTGCCGTATAATTCTACCATTCGGCTTAACAACACCCTGATTTCCCTCGATGCCCCCTTTCTCGACATCGCTTTCAACTGCCCATCTTACACGGGCCCGAGCTTTTTCAACAGCCTCGGTAATTGCGTGTGCTACAAGGGAAACCCTATCTCAATTGACCTACTAAACGACGAGAAGGCTATCTGAAATACAGCGCCTGGTTACGTGTGGGGATTCTCGAGCTATTTAACTCGTTTAGGTCTGATATTGGAAGCGACCTGGATTCTCTGCTGTTTTGTGGCATATCCACGGCTGATACGTAGAAGCAAGCTTTTACACATAGAATCGATCAAGTCAGCTAAGGCTATGCGCTTGCTACTAGACTGTTCCGAAGCTGTCTATGGCGATGTCGGGCCCGAGACGAAAGACCTCCGAGAAGAGGATGTGATGAAACGGTTAAAAAACATAAAGATCGGATATAACCCCAACACACAACAGGGCGCTCCAACTCGCCGTATAGTTTCCGGGTTGACAAAAGACAAGCTTTCTGAGAGGTTTCATGACGGATGCGACAAGCTTGCTGAAGTTCGTTACGGGGTAGATGCTACCATCCATAGGGGAGCACGGAGGTTTGATACAGCAATGGACAATTCTTTGCCTATCCTAAATCGTGTGGCAAATAGCTCTGTACATGGAAGAATGAATCAGAGGCTAGAAAGATGCATTGTCACCTGGAAATAAGATCTGCCATTCAGAAAGCCACGGCCGACATCTGATGAGGTGTACGAGGATGTTCGCTGGCGATTTTAGTACGCTGGCGATTCGTGGAGGATAGGGACTTCGGTTGAGGCAACGGACTTTTGCGCTTGTAGTCTGCCTACGAGTCCCTTTCTAACCATTGTTATAGCACTTGAACGCTTTTGCCCAAGATCAAGTTACCGAGTCCGAGTCTTGAGTTCAATTCTCTTCTTAATGTCAACCACCAGAGCTCAAGGGGTTAAGGACATCCTTCGTCCATCTGAAGCGCTGGTTGCTGTGCCTTGAGAAACACCTCTTACTGTCGAAGCTGCGATGTCGAATGCACGTTGGACCTTAAAACCATCAAAGTGCCAGTAAACGGCCATATTCACACCCTTTATGGGTGGATACTAGCCTGGGGCACTTTTATCCTCTCGCTGCTCAGCAACTAATTGTTTTCGCAGGTGCACTCTTCAGCAAGACAGCTCACATACTCGCTTCGTTACCTTTTAGTCATAATAAATATAGCTAACTATTGTCTACAGACAGATAATGAATTCGCCGTTTCGTTGTAGGCTCCCTGGTATCCAGTACCCCGCCAACAAAATCCTTGGTTATGAGATGACTGCCCAGATCGAGGCTATCGTGAGCAATGACTGGGTTGATAACTACTTACGTGGAGTCGAGGCCCCTGTGGCTGAAGGCGACGACTTCCTAATCACGAGCTACTCTAAGGTTTCAGATACCCAACACGTGCCAAGTACCCAGGATACCGAGAAGAATATAGACGATAATAAAGCACATATTAAAGCTAAGACGGTACCTGACATATGCTGAATACCTAGGTAATTATGCTGTGATGTCATGCTGTAAAATACCTTAGTGAGATTCATGCTCCATTGGAACTTTATTCCCGGCTGTTTATAAGTCTCTGGATAGCCATTGATTGGCCGGATTGCTCGTATCGAATCTAAGCTTAATTAGTTGCATTCCTAACTGAGTAAATGATTCAATGCAGCACACTGAGCGTTCTGCTACCGTTCGCAGCTCGCTACCCTGTAAGTTCTATAAATAGGTAGGTAGCCTAATAGCTTCAGGGCAGTGTCCAAAGGGGGCTACGTCAGCTTATTTTTCTCAATTCAGTGCTGCCTAGGAGACGCTGCGTTGTATTTAAGCTTATATAAACAATGTCAAAGGGAATGGAAAGATCAGCCTGAGCGTTCTGCTGTCTTCATATCGAGCTTCAGCGAGCGACTCGTGTTGTTTGTCTTAGATCCGGTTCCGTGCGCCAGGATACTGGAATAGAGCACCACGAGGAGTGCAGATCCTCATATCAGTGTTACACTACCTACCTACAGGTATTCAGCCAACCTGGGAGCCCAACCTCGATCGCGTCGTCCCCCCTCTCCAACATCTACAAACAAGGACAATGGCGCGTTTAAGTCGATTTATTGCGGCGGGTATCGCTACCGCCTCCTTGGGCCAAGGTCAGTATTTTTCCGTGCACATGAATTACACGTATTGTTTACAATAAACCATAACGATTTATGCTGACTTAACCCGCAATTAGCGGCACCGCTGGCTATCTACCAGACCAGTAATAGCGGCGTGGTGCCGCAATGGACGAAACCTCCTGTCCACCCAAGCAACTCCAGCGCAGTGCAGCAGTGGGTGAAGCAATCTGGGCAGTCTATCAAATGGGGAGCTTGCTCCGATCAATTCCCAGATCCTCTCACATGTGCGACATTCCGTGTCCCGTTGGACTGGAACAACATCCACAGTCACAGCAATGAGACTGTTGAGCTGGGCATGGTGCGTCTTGAAGCCGAGGACAAGGAGAATCGCATCGGTTATTTGTTCGTGAACCCAGGCGGTCCAGGCGGTCAAGCCACGAGCACAGTGTCAGGCCTAAGTGACAGAGTCGATCCTGAGATCCGCGCCAGGTTCGACATCATTGGTCTTGATCCCCGCGGTGTCGGCATCAGCACACCCGTTCAGTGCGATCCGGCAGCCTTCAACAAACGCGTCAAGTTTATGCCTACGACAGAAAAGGAATACGATGCCCTGGTCCAATACAACAAAGATCTTGGCGCGAACTGCTTGAAGAAGACGGGTCCCCTGGTGAACTTCGTCGACACTATAAGCGCCGTAAAAGACCACGAAGCAGTGCGCTTAGCACTAGGAGAGAAAGCCACTTACTTGGGCTTATCGTACGGCACCCAATTGTTTAGCCAGTTCGCTGCGCTATTCCCCGACAGTTTCAGGGCGATTGTGCTGGACGGGAACCTGCAGCGCTCGCAATCAGAATCCAGCAACCTCCTAATCGAATCGACAGCTTACCAGGCGACTCTGGGGAAATTCTTCGAGTGGTGCACAGCGACAGACGAATGTGCGCTTCAAGGAGCAGACGTCGAAGCCGTCTTCAAGAGCGTCCGGGACAAGGCCAGTGCCGAGCCTATCCCCGCGCCCGGGTGCGACGACAAATCATGTCGTTCCGACGTCACGGAGGAGGACTTCCTCTTCACAGCCCAGGGATTCATGATCTCGGAGAGGAATTGGCCTAGATTTTCACAAGCCCTCGTTGAAGCTGACAAGGGCAACGCCACTCTCGTGTCCCAGTTCAACCAGATCGCGATTGGCGACGCTTACGAGGACTCATACTTATACGCAGGCACGGCCATCGGATGCCAGGATTGGGCGCACGCCTCGACAGGTCTGGCCGACGTAGTCGAGAAACAGAATTTGGGTGCCGTATTCAGCCCACTGACTCTCGGCGCGTGCCAGAGTTATAAGTTGCAGACTTCATGTATCGGGTGGCCAGCCCCGTTAAGCAATCTGCCGGCGCCCATTGTTTACGATGGAGATGTTAAGCTTTTAATGGTGAACTCGTTATATGACCCCTCGACATCGTACACGTGGGCCCTCGGTCTACAGAAGGAGATTGAGAACGCTGTCCTCTTGACGCGCAATGGCAGCGGTCACACGAGCTATCTCCTGGGCGGAGAGACCACAAATATTACAAACCAGTATTTGCTTCATTTAGAGCTCCCTAAACCTGGCACGGTCACGAGCTCGTAGATTTCTTAAGGTAGCAATCTTATTTATTGTATTATGAAGCATCCGATCGCTCAATGTTTTGATTATGCCACTATGTTGATAGCGTGGATATACCAACGTATCTCCCGATATAAGAGAGCTTACACGAGCCTCTTTCTGTGTATTACTCTGCTGTATGATGTGACGTACTGGGCTTCCACGGCCCCTAGAGCTCGCCACTAATTCAGCGTAAATATTTAGGCTAGCTGGTTTTCATTTGGCCCCATTCCAACGCAGCTATGCGCATACACTCACACACATCTAGAAAACGTGAGTCTGGACTGCCGATCGCTTAGCTCATGTAGCTCTCTCAAACTGCTGTTTCTGAAGTTCAACCCGCGCCACAGCATACGACTTGAGGCGTGCTTTCTCTTCGTCACTCAAATCTACGAAGCGGGGTAACTTCGACCAGGCCAAACTATCCGCTGTCTCAACTAACTTCGCGTCGGGATCCTCCCCTAGTAAATCAACAAATTCGAAGCCTCTGATGGTCAAGTTCCCATAGGCCGTGAAATAACGCTCGGATAAACCAGAATAATCTTCGGTTAGGAAGTGTGCGAAGCCGCCATGGGTGATGACGATGATACGCGCATCGTCGGGACCGCTGGCCGCGAGATCTCGCAAGATGGTTCTTGCTTTGCGCGCGCGTTTCTCGACAAGACCTACGTCTGGAGCGTACTTGGAGCCTTGGCCCTTATCGTACCAGTTCCGTTCGAGCACTGCAATCACTCATCAGCTGACCCGACCCTGTTCAGAGCGTCAATCGGTGAACAGATCAAGACTTACGGTCAGTGTCGATCAATGGGCTATACACGGCCTCCAGAGCCTCGGGAGGCTGCCCGATATCGCTGGGGTTCGCACCGGTCTCCTGTAGCTCAGGCAGGAGGATGACTCTCTTGCCCTGCAGCAGGTTATATTCAAATCCAATGAGTGCGGTACGAATGCAGCGCCGCATGGGTGATGACACGATGTGGCTGATCTTGTGCATGAAGGGGTAGTAATAGCTCAGGCTGAAAGCTTGATCTGCTCCGTTGCTCGTGAGGTTGGGATCACGCTCGTAGACATTGCCTGTTGTTGTATTGTGGGTGGCCTCGGCATGGCGGATGATGTCGATGATGGGCGGCATGGCTGAGTGAGTGTTGTCTAGGCTGTTGAAGACTTTGTTTATTGTAGATGAATGGTTATTGTACTGACTGTTATCACACAGATTGCGTCAGGTCGACAGATAATTGGATGGAAGGATAGCAGTATAGCAAACAACAGGTGTGACTTCCTGCCCTCCCTTTGCAAGCACATGCCACAGGATACACAGGTACTACCTCGCTACCTGCCTGCCTGCCTGCCTTCCTTCCTTCCTGCCTCTCATTACCTTATCTATAAAGACTCTTGATTATGTATTTATTAGTTAGACCACTGATCATACATCCGCTATGACTTTATTTTGCCCTTATTGTTGCCTACCTACTTATTTAGTGGTGGTAATAGGCTAACATGGAGCAGGTGGAATCGCAGCGCTGCACAATTAACCATTTCACACTGAATGAGCCAACAGCAAATAATCATATAGCGCTGGAATCAATTGAACCTAACTCACCCGATGCCCTACCTACACTGGCTATGGCACCCTGACAGTAGGTCCGAATCCAGTTAAAATCGACTCGAATAACGTTCCCCTGAATTGAATGAGGTCGAAATAAACGCGTGTAAGCCACCAGCGGCCGCAACCTAAATTCACTGGTACCGGATCATCTTTCTAGTACCTACTAAGTATCTACCTAGCCTACATAGATAGTCTATAGGTACCTATACAGTACCTACCTACGCTTCTCCCGGGGATCTTGGTCTACCTACCTGGACGGCGGACGAGAGGTCGATTCACCCCTCCTATGATTATTAATCCTCGCTGCATCTCGCGCACTGCCAACCCACTTCAAGTCATGTTGCTAACTTGTTGTAGTCTTAGAAGGCGAGTACCACTTCAGCTGTTCTTTCACCCATCGTGGACAACTACTAGAACGTTCATTGCTGTGAATATTCGTAGCGCAAACCTCAGCGGCATCTATATGCCCCAGCCGCCTCTCCCATTCGTCCTTCGGGCTTCCACATTCTCGACCATCCCACCTTGACTATCTTTGCTATAATTATGATGTTTAAGTTGGCTTCAAAATTTAGACATGGAACAACATCGTCCCATTCATCCCGTCCATCCCACTATCCCACCGTCCCGCTACCTACCTTGTGAGATGTGGGATGTGGGATGTGGATCTTCAAAGCACCACCTAGATCACACTGTCATTTAGACATGTTTCCGTTGTCTCTGCCTCACCGCACATGTCTAATTGACATCCTAGTATAGTATTAAGTAGTCGCAAACGAATTGCGACATATGGTGTGTTATGCATTGTGTTATTCTAGCCAATTCCGTACAATATGTCTGTCAGCCTACTGCTTGGATTATAAATACGGCCCTTGGCAAAATCAGGCATAAATAGAAAGCACAACCTCGATCCTCAACGCTGTTTTCAAACCCAGTATTTTCAGTCACACGCACTTATAAAATTGCCATAGTGAATCCGATCATCTAGTAAAATGGCTGCTGCCCCCGTTGCTTTAATCCTCGGCTCCGGTCCCCGAGTTGGTGCCGTCGTTGCCCAGAAATTTGCCAGTAGTGGCTACAAGGTAGCCGTCGCTTCCAGGAAAGCAGCCGGCGGCAAGACTGCCGAAGGCTTCCTATCCATCAAGGCAGACTTGTCTCAACCAGAAACTATACCAGCTCTCTTCGACGCGGTCAAGGCCGAATTCAAATCGCCTCCTACCGTCGTGGTCTACAACGCTGCGGCACTGACGCCTCCACCCGGGGAAGGCGCTCCTCTGTCTATCCCAACCGAAAGCTTTACGTCTGACTTGAATATCAATACCGTCAGCCCCTACGTCGCAGCACAGCAGGCAATCGCTGGATGGGAGACACTGCCGAAGGGTACCAAGACGGCGTTTATCTACACTGGAAACAAATTGAATCTTGTTGTGATGCCCGGACCAGTTCTCACCAATCTCGGAGTTGGCAAAGCAGCGTCTGCTTATTGGATCGGCGTAGCTGATGCCGCGTACTCTGCGCGAGGTTACCGGTAGGCAATGCTCATCTTCTCAAGGTGCTCGAATCATATCTAACTTTTTATGTACTATCAGTTTCTTCTACGCGGATGAGCGTGCTGAGAACGGAAATAGTAAGGGTTCCAATATTGACGCACCTGCCCACGCGGATTTCTATGCGCAGCTAGCAAACCATGAAGGCGACATACCGTGGCTCGCGACATTTGTAGCAGGCAAAGGTTATGTAAAATTCGACTAGGGTACTTTACAATAAGGACTCTAGAGGTCTGTTGATAATGGTGACACAATTACTTACGGGAAACACCCGTCTAGAGCTTCAAGACGTTTAGTAATCCGAACGCTATCCTCGATTTAATGCATACTGACGGGGATAAAGCATGCCGATGCTGGCAGCTCGGTTGAGGCAAAGTGTCACACAAAGTCAGTCGATTTGGCATGACACGGCACATCCCATCACTGCGGTACTGCAGATTTATACTTGTCCTTATTATACTGCTAGTACCCGATGGCCAGAGCGCCCGAATTACCCCACCTCATAATGTCACCATATATATATATTCACTAACTTCAGATCCTATTTAATGCTTAAAGCAAAGAAGAAATTCTTTTAGAATATATCTAATCTAATTCACAGTCCGGAAAACCCTGAAAGATTCTTCCATACACCTGCCTACCTTCTCGCTTCAAAACTTCATCCCCCGACAACGGTCACCAAGATGGATCATCAAAACAACGTCCCTTCCCAATTCGAGGTGATCAAAACGTTCCCTCCACAAGGTCAATACCAGCAATTTCGACTTGCTTCAATTGCACACTTTTCATGCACGTCATGCAAAAAAGAGAAACACTCAAAGCTCATCGCCATCGAGGGTGGGGATTGGGATCGACTATCGTGCAACGGATGCTACGGGCTACACTTATCCAAATCCGACACCCATTAGTCAAATTTCCGGCTAAGATCATATCCCTTATATCTAACAGCAATCAATTGAGGGCATATTGTATTGTATGGTTGTCTTTCTGAGGTAGTACCGCTGGAGACCCTCTGAACCCTGGGGCATCGCTGCAGGATTTTGAAGTATTATCTTAGCAATCGCATATACCCACCAGCGCATGCTTAACACAACTGGATGATAACTGTTCTCAAATACAAGACTCATTGATCAGCGGGGCTGCAATTCCCCTCCATACTATACCAACTTGCTTTACCAGCCATAATAGTCATACGACCAAGTAGAATATATATGTGTCCGTCCATCTTGGGCACCTGTGTGAGATTTGTGTACGGTTTCTGTTTCTTCCCCTTTGGCGCCGCATCTTATCACCTAGCCTAGCCTACTATATTGAGCTGACCATTCAACCTCTCCATCATCCAGGTCGTATGGGTTGCGGGCATACCGTTTGTTTCCGTCTTCAGTTGCCACAGTCTTGGGCTTATTGTCGTGTAGGCTTTGTCGCTTTGGGGGGGCATCTCCGCCGTAATCGTGGCCGTGGTTACGATTAAGAAGTGGTTCGTAGTGGACTTTAGCTGTGGCGCCGTCTTTGAAGCCGGCTTGGGTAGCAAGCTTATCCTAGTTAACCTAACATTGCATTAGCTACCGCGAAGGGGGCTTGGAGAGAGGGAGTATGAGTGAGGAATGTACAATTGGCTTCGTCTTAAAGCATTCTTAAACTTTAGGGATAGCTATCATGTCTATTGCGGTGATCTTTTCGGATGCCATGCTGATTTATCGTAGAAATTGATTTGGGATAGGAGATAACCAAGGTGGCGTAAATATTGTTGTCGAGGAGGAGGTGTAGATAAGGATGAGGATGCGAATGGAAGATGGTTGTTGCAGTGTAGACGGTTAGCTGGTGAGGTAAATACAAGGGGAGGGGAGGAATGGCTAAACCCACCAAGATGCCTAGATAATGGGTTTAATAGGTAGCGGTAGTTGTCAGAATTGATGGGTAATTTGGATGGAGTGGCTATTTACTAGGAAACATCTCAGAGAGATAGCAAGACGCGCTCTGAACAACAATACACACACTTCTAAACCTCCAATTAACTGGCTCGCTTATTCTGACTCCCCGCCACGTTAAATCGCGTTGTCAGAAGAGGTTCCAATCAATAATAGAATGTAGACTTAGTACTCTGATTTATGCTGGTACATTATTACCTACTGGCCCCTCGAGTACGCTTAGCTGGGGTCAGGAGGCGGGGTAACCAAGAGACAACATGCATAGTCATAGAGAGTCTGAACGCCTTCGAATTTTGATTCCTTTAGATTTGATCCCACGATGAAAGTCTTACTGTATACATCGTACCCCTTTCCTGACAGCGTCCCTCAAGCACAAAGAATCACACCAGCTATAATCAAGCGGCCCCTTCACCAACGCGCCGATTGAACAGACAGTGAAGTCGAAGAAACTGAAAGCTTGATACGTCCAAGTAAATGCTCGCTGCCGTGCTAGCTTCAATGTTCACCAGATGTCAAAATGTTCTTAATATATGACCGCTTAGATCGAAAATTGATATCATGAAACTCGTACATATTGACAATTGTGAGAGGGATCGGAGAAGTCTGGTAGTCAACTACTACGATTCACAAGCCAGAAATTCGGTCTCTGGGGAAACCATCACATAGGGCAATAGAGAGCGTGAAATCAACGATGCCACACTCTCCCACTCTTATTATATATGTAGATTATGCTATAGTAACACTATCGAATTCGGACTCATGATACTCCTACGACAAATCAGTGTCTAGGAACTGGTCTCTTGCATCTATTCTCTTGGTGTAGCTCTTTGATGCGCTGTGCCTAATCCTAGGTAGAGATCAGGCGGTCTGTTTGGGGTGTTAGATTCGACGCCATTATCCCCTTCAAGTCCGTCATGAATCGGACCATGTGCAGGTGTAGCATCATTCTCCACCGCCGGGGAACGCCATCCAGCACGCGTCGTGGCGACCAAGTCCGGTCTCGACTGCCCATCGAAGGGCGAATTACGGTTAAGTGGGATATGGTTGATCCGCCAGTCGAAAATGCTGGGGTAAACCATTCGGAAAGAGGCAAATGAGAACGCAATTCCAATAATAGCGCCAGCGACTATGTCGTACCAGCTATGCGTATTGTCAATGGTGAGCGACCCACATAGCAGTACAGCGCCTAGGATGGGCAGGGCGAGGGCGATGAGTTTCCATAAGGGTGTGTGATAGTTGGCGAATACCTTTAGCTTGGCGTTAAGATATAGGCAGAGATATACCATTGCCGCTACCATGGTTGTCGAATGGCCGCTGGGAAAGCCATGAATGGCATCTCGAAGAAGTTGATTATCACTTTCAGTGCAAACATCTGTACTCCACATGTCACCGCGAAACCCAATACCGTTCAGATGAGTTTTGTTGTTTGTCTTTGCTCTTTCGCTGTCAGGCTTACAAGTGTCGTAGAAATTAGGTCTTAGTCCTCCCACAAAAGCTTTCACGGTGCCTTGGAACGCGGCGGACGTTAGGATGGCGTAGAAAAATCCGACCAGGGCATTATTGAAGTCCCAAAAGTTTCGGATCCAGAATTGCATCAGCGTGATGAGGAAAGTCGGAACAAGCACGGCAATTACAGCTATCAGCCAGTTGCTGACCATTCGCGTCTGAGCTGGGTACGCAAAGCTAAGAGGTATGACCGAGGTCGTGGAGGAGGGCGAGATTGTACCATTTGGTTCCAATCGAAAATCTAGTGGGAACACGCGTGGACCGAATGGATTAGCAAAGTAATAGACCTTGAAGGAGTTAGCCATGCGCCTTTCTACCATGCCTGGTACGCTGTTAGATCAACCTACAGGAAATGCCAAAGCTCCAACGACGAGTATTGTCAGCATGTCTAGCCATGCGAGCTTGACCCACTGCCCAAATGTAGGACGTTTTTCAATGCTGTAAGGATCCCGAGTGGAACATGCTGAATACATTTTGGGGTCGTCAGAATCTGGGTACGATAGTGTCTCTGGGTTGTTCACAGCCGTGGAGGGTGTGGACGACTGTACCGGATCTGGAGTGCTCGGATTTTGCTCCATGAGTAACCGCGAATCTAGGTAGAGGAAATTTGTTAAGTGGGAGCAGCCACGAAGTGTGAAGCAGTAATGAACATTGATGCTTGATACTCGAGGAGCAAGGGTCACTTCATGGCAGGGAATTGTTGGTAATAGTGATATTTCTAGGTAGAAGGTAGGTAGGCAAATAGGAGCTGTGTTCTGGTGACGGGGCTAGTTTGGTCTTGACTGATCTGACCAGGATGAAATGACATGCAAACCTTCGCTACCGTTATAAACGTCACCGCGAAATGGAGGGCAGGCACCTCACCTACATAGGCAGTTGTGGGTGCTTCTTTTCATCAGGCAGGCTTTCCTTACACGCTCCGTATCAGAGTAGCCAAGTTAGGTACTATTCGAGAACATAGATTCTCACAAAAGGGGGTGGAATGTGTCCATATAAGCATATTCGTTCAAGCTCAAGCATGAGCATCAAGAGAAAGGTGTAGATCTATATACTTTGATCAAATAATATCAAGTGATGCCAAAATATGGCACAGAGAATTCGATGAAGCATTCATTTCACAAGAAACGATTACGAGCTGCAGCTACACTGCATAGCCCGCCCGATGCGAGGCACATCAGAGATCCATCGTTTCTCTTCCTCTTTATCGCCATCGTAGGTCTTGCCGCCGAACTCGCGCCCAGCCCAGCTATCTTCAAATGGATTCAGGGCCATGGTCATGACCCTATCCAACACGTCCCTTTCATTTTCCTTCTCAACACGGCGGATAATCTCGTCGAGGATCCAGCCTCGAGGAATAAAGCTCGGGTTCACTCTCTTCATGGCATCTGTGCGCTGGGCATCCGCCTCCTCAGATACGCTCGAACCATCACCCCAATCTTCCAAAATGCGCTGCCTCCACTTGTCAAGCCAAGCACCGACACGCTTGCGACCTTCTTCTTCGCCGCCGATGCCTGTGACACCATCCTGGTAGAAGAATACGGCTGCTTTGTCCTGGCGTGCCTTCTCCGACTCCAATTCGGATATCTTAACACTGCTCAAGCGCCGGAAGAAGAGGTTGAAATCTAATTCTAAAGCTTCCATAGCATCTAGCAGCTCGCTAAATAATTGTTCAAAATCGCTCTCTTTGAAGTTCTTCAAACCCAGTCGCGCCGTCATGACCTTCTTATATTCGCCGAGGAACACGGCCTTGTACTCTTCTCCGGTCTGAGTGATGAGTTTTTCAGCCCTAGCAATGAGCTCGTCTGCTTGGTCTTCCTCCACGCCCTTGTTGATAAACTTTTCCGCGTCCACACCTTCGCCAGCGCCTAGAAGCTCGCCCAATGATTCTCCCAAGCGTACTAGATTCCACCATATGATACTCGGCTGGTTTCGATAGCTATAGCGCAGCAACGAATCGTCGTGATTGGGTGTATACATGGGGTCGAAGTTATCCATAAATGCGAAGGGGCCGAAGTCGATACTCAATCCGAATAAAGATGTGTTGTCGGTATTAAGCACGCCGTTCATAAACCCGTAAGCTTGCCACTTCGCCACTGTTAGAGCATTCCTCCGAGCTACTTCCCTATAAAGGCGCGTGAAACGATTCTCGGCCGACTCTGACGGTCCCTCGATCTTCTTTGACGGAACTCCGCGTTGTGGTGCCGGACTCTCGGCCGGCTTATCTGGGTCTTCAAGACGACTTGGCAAGTTTTCCCAGCCACCAAATACATCTTCGGCAAGATATGTGGCGAGCTGGCGAATGAGCTTACGATCACCGCGGGAGCGAAGGATATCGAAGTTGCCTATGCGCAGCCAGGTTTGTGCGAAGCGAGACACGATGGCACCGGGCTCAATGGTCTCGCGACGCACCTTCTCGTCGGGTAAGAGCGTCAAGCTTAGAGCACGAGTCGTCGGTATCCCTAGAGCATTTAGTGCTTCGCTGACAACGAACTCTCGAATGCTACTCCTCAAGACAGCCTTGCCGTCCGCAAACCGGCTATACGGCGTCAAGCCCGCGCCTTTAAGCTGTAGTTCGTACCGCACGCCAGTCTCGGGGTTCGTGGTTTCGAAAAGCGATATAGCACGACCATCACCGAGCTGTCCTGCCCAGTTTCCGAACTGGAAGCCGCCGTAGCACTGTGCCCACGGATACCCGCCTTCACCCTTCTGCTCGTCCCACCCTTGTATGTTATTACCCGCAACAGTAGCTACAAAGTCGGCGCTCTTCTCGTCGCCGGGACGGATCCCAAGGTCGCGCATTGCTGCCGGGCTCACAGCCAGCAATTTCGGGTCCTTGACGGGCTGCGGGCGCACCCAGGTGAAAATAGCATTGCGAACCATGCGAGGTCCGATGTCTCCACGTGGAGTTTTGTGTGAGTCTGCCGGTGTCGGGTATAAGGCATCGGCGGGGAGCTTCGAAGTGAAGTTCCACGATTTCGGGATTTCGTTTATTGATGCACCGGCGCTGGCGCCGTTGGTCGTAGACGACGCCATTCGGTGGGCGCTTTGTTGGAGTTGTGCTCGTTGGAGAGGTCGGCTGTTGCTGAGTATTCGAGGACTCCTGCGGGGGAGAATGCGAAGCATCAGAGATGTGCACGAGCAGGGAAGTTAACTTCGTGTAGTTAAGACTTGGAATTAATACAAATCAGGGAGGATAATTATGAGGAAGGTAAGCAGTACAGTAAGATATGGCGTACAAAAACATATTCTCATTCAAGTGCCAAAGAATCAATTTACGCTAAGCAGCTCTCTATCACTGATGTCGTCAGAGCTGCACCCCAATCTGCAACCCCCGAAGCTTCCGTTCCCGGCCGCTGGAGATGCCTGTAATCTAGTCGCTAATAAATATCCAACTAACCCCACACTCAACCAACCCATCATGGCTCCGATCCGGGGTAGATATGCACATAATCGATGTCGTGTAGTTCGCTGTTCTGGTACTACCTAATCTTAATGTGTGTCTCCAAATCCTCGATTATAACGATTAAGAGAAACATCATTAACCGGAGAAATAGCGAAGAATAACTTCGCTAAGATTGTCATGTTCCGGATTTCTTGCTCCGTACACGCGAACACCAGAGAAGTATGATAGGTCCAGACCCGTCCAATGATCCTCAGGGGGCTGTCGAACTTGTTGATTGCCATTCGAACAGGCGATGGGGCTTGCTAACTTGCCACGGCATGGGGCGGGGTTGGAATTCCGGGAGGGACATAACCCAGCACGTTATGGCCTGCTTGTCGTATGAGAAATGGCCATCTCGTGTGTACAGTATGAGATCTTCTTCGCGCCCCGGGCTCAAGAACTGTTCGTCCCAATAGGTCAATAAATCGCAGAGATCTGGAATACGTGCCAAATTAGTATTCTGCTCTTCTATTCCACGGAGGCAGTGTCCAGTGGGATCATAATACTGCAAATAGAATACTTGGGATGGATGGGCCGCACAGATCCAACGATCGTAACGGCACACCCTGTTGGGTTGACTTACCTTGGATGTCTTCCTCGCGGGTCCAGAGAACTTTTTCACGTACAAAAATCAACGAAAATACTGTTACCAATGTGAATCAGTAACATATCGAGGGCCAGGATGAACTAGCGGAAGTAATAATAGAAAGACTTACAGAATTTGCCATCGCCTGTTGTTCGAACCTCCGTATGGTCCATCGTGTGCCCGTATTGCTGAGTTTACATATGGAAACTCTAGATTGATTTATTTTCTGATGCTGTTCTTCTAGAGCTACCACGAGGCAGAACTGCTTGGTGCGTATGTTTAGATGATATTGAAGATATCAGTCCGCAAGCTTGGGCATTGAGTAGACCCTAATACGATGCCACAATCTGAAGAAATCATCCTTGACAACGTTGTTGCAATTTTGCAAAGAGTCAAAGTCCCCCTGGCTGGAAAAAAGTTGCAAGCCTTCCTGCTCCAACCCCAGATACGCGGCAGTCGCAGAGTCTATTTTATCATTCACGGCGACGCAGTAACAGCCCTCATATCTTAAACCTAAACTATTTCCGTTCCCATTATTCGATGAAAGCTTGTGTGAAAGGTGGGCACGCTCAGCACCTTCACCTCTGGTTAGAACGATAATGAAGGTTATTCTGAGCACTGTCACGATGGCCGTTATGAAGGTTATTATGTGGGTTGTTATGAGGACTGCTATTAGCACTTCTATAATTTCAAATAGATAGGCGCTAGTTATAGCTATAGAAAGATTTAACAGCTTCATTCGCTAGACTCATAGCGGCTACAGTAAGATGTCTATCTTGTATTGTTGAGGTCATCTTTGACGTGTTGTGTTATGTAGCCCTTCATGAGCTTCGGCAGCGTAAAGCGTTGTGGGGACGAGCCGATGCCGTCATCGAACCCTCTGCCGTGTGCCGAACACAACCCCTCTCCGTATTTCCGGCTTTTAACCAATATTAATTTCTCATGGATATAATACTACTGCTGACGTCTTGTTGAATAATTTCATGTACATTCATTACATTAATTGCACAGTTGTAAAACAGCCTCGGTACAGAATAGTTGCAGAAACTGTTATTCCTTGACGGCAGTGTCTCTGCTGCGCGTCTCAACATAAGCCCATCCAAAATGAATTCAATAACAGCTGCTTTCAACCCCGACTCATCCGGGATTGGTCCTAAACAACTAGGATATATTCCAAATCTGAAACTGAGGGATGGTCATGAGATCCCTCTCGTGAGTGACAAGCTTCATTAGCCATATCAGATCTTCGGCCGAACTTATCTAACCACCGATGCGCCGTTATGCAGTTGGCCTACGGTCTGGGCTCAGCTCGTTCACACGACGAGGCAGAGAAAACAACCCAACTTGCTGTAATGGCAATTCAAAACGGATATTTTCATCTAGACTGTGCTGAATGTGAGTTCTCATCATGTTCACTGATTCAGTCGCAACGCGCCTCATATCTCTCACACATCACCCCCTTGCTCACCAATCGCGTCATCCTACAGTATATCTAGAGAACCCAGCGCTAACCACAAACCAGCCTACAAAAATGAGACCGAGCTTGGCATAGCAATCAAGAAATCTGGCATAGATCGCAGCAAACTTTTCGTGACAACGAAGCTGCAGAGCATTCACGGCGACGTATCCCGGTCCTTCGCGGCATCCCTCGTGCGCCTGGACCTCTCGTACGTAGACCTGTACCTGATCCACGCACCCTTCGGCGCGTCCTCGCCCGAGCATCTGCAGCAGGTCTGGGCCGAGCTCGAGGCGATCCAAGCGTCCGGGCGGGCGCGGTCGATCGGGGTGTCCAACTTCTCCAAGGCGGATCTCAAGACGATCCTGCAGACGGCGCGCACACCGCCCGTGCTAAACCAGATCGAATACCACCCGTACCTGCAGCACGTGGCGGACGGGCTCCTACCATTCTGCCGCGAGAACAACATCGCGGTCGCGGCGTACGGACCCCTGGCGGGCGTCACCAAGGCGAAGCCCGGCCCGTGCGACGACATATACGCCGAGCTGGCGAAGAAGTACGGCGTCGAGGAGGGCGAGGTCGCGCTGAGATGGTGCATTGACCAGGGCATTGTGGCGATTACTACGAGCGCGAGCGAGCAGCGGCTGAAGGCGTATATGAATAAATTAGCCGCCTTTAAGCTTACGCCGAAGGAGATCGAGAGGATCTCCGAGGAGGGCAAAAAGAAACATTATAGGGCCTACTGGACTAAGAGGTTTGCGGCGGACGATACGCGATGATGTTGATATGGATTGTGACAGTGGCTGTGCTGGGTGTTTTATTAGGCATGTATATACCTACTACGTTGAGGGGTGGGATGTAAATAGGCTGGCCGAGAAATAATTCATCAAGGCATGGTCTCATTCAATTCATAATCTATGGCCCCGATAATATAGGTATAATGGCCCGGTTCTCAGCCTCTCATAGCTCGGAATCATCGTCGGACGGCGTCTCATCATCATCTACAGGCTTCGGTGGTGGCGCCGCCGCTTTCTTGGCTGCCATAAATGGCAGAACTCGAGGAGGAGGCATTTCGTCATTATCTTCCGATTCGTCCATATCAGCGGCTTGTTTTGCCCTCGATACCCTCGTAGTCTCGCTGGAACGAGTTGCCGGCTTCTTGCCCTGTGCTTTTGGTTTGGTAATGCGGCCAGCTACTGCCCCTTTTCGCTTGACCTCAGCAGCAGTTGGTGGCTCATCATCAGTGCCAGGATCACTTTCTGTTGCATCGTTATCTGTATTTAGCTGCTGATCCTGGTCCGTGCTGGCTTCAGACTCGCTATCAGTTCTGTCGCCAGTCGCTCCGTTGTCAACATCCATTTTCTCGAAACCGTCGTCACTCTCACCCTCCTCTTCCTTTACGGTGGCTTTCCTCTTACCTGAGCGCGAAGGCCCTGCGTTTCGGTGTACATCCTGGCCCTCGTCGCCTCCTATGTTACCAAGTTTCTCGGGATCTACCTTAGCTGCTGCGAGGAGGCGTAATTGCTGTCTAATCTTGAGCTTTTTCGCATTCAATAAGTCCTGGAACTTCTCAAGCATTTCTTTTTCATCTTCTTCTTTGGTGGTTATGAAATCCTCAAGCTGAGCTTTTAGTTCGTCAATGGATTGCTGTAGTGACTCGATCTTGGTTGTTGCGGCTGCCAGCTCTTCTGTCACCTTGACGCGAGATTCAATCGCCGACACGCACCAGTCGAAGGGTGAGATCTCCGTTCGATCATTCTCGACCAAATTAATAGACCCCAGACGTTGCTTTTCATGTATTAGTGATAAGATATATGGAAATAAGCCCCGATGCTAGGGTTGGGCTACACACCGTTATACCCTGGATATTCTTCCGGAAGGATAGAGTCACCGAATTCTCATCCGGTTGGACGTCTGCTCTGATCTCTACATCGGGTACAGGCTTCTGGTCGACAAAGGTCGACGTCAGGATTTGTTCCCATTCCTCGTCCGTGCAGTGACCAGGGTCAGCCTTGTATTCGATGATCTTTTTATGTCGCACTATATTTGAAAAAAAAAGACGGGGTAGTTAGCCTCCTCGTGCCAGCTAGCTGTAGCAATTGCATGAATGTCGCGTGCTGGGGTCTTCGGTGCGGCCGCGTCAATCTGGGCTCGGCACACCACACGGGCAGTGACTTGCTTGACCCAAGGCCCATGAACTTGGAACTCACACTTGACTACGAACACCACCGTGCTCTCAGATCCAATGAGTTTTAGGTCAAGCGGCCGTGAGCCATTGGAAGCTACTTCGACGAGGAAAGACCCGTTTTCCTGGCCCGATACGGGGAAACGTAATACAGGCAATACAGGCAGTTCTGCCATATTGGAAGTCAATGCCGGCGATTTGATGGAGAGCGGTTCGTATATGCTTTCGATTGATCATGCGCTGGTCGGAAGTGGTAGCGCCGAGTGCTTTGTTCCCAACTGAGCTTCGATATCAGTTTGCCTACCCATACAAAAGAAAACGTGAGGAGACGCCTCTGTTCAATGATAGCAAGATTCCAATTCTTGAAGTTGACAGTGGGTGTCCAGGCACTGTATATGAGACCGTCAGTGACCTGCATTAGGTCTACCTAGGTAGGTAGGTGCATAGGTAGGTAGGTAGTAGGTATAACAAGGCTGTTATAGGGCGGCGTCTCAGAGACCAAGCTGAGGTTCAGCCTGAACCCTTGCGTAAGAGCCCCGACATTCCGCCCCGATGCACAGCTAGGTACATCCAGGTAGGCCGTCTAGGCATCTGATAGTGCTACCTGTTGTAGCCTCCAGCGGAGGAATGTGACAAACCATGACCGTAGACCAGCGAGTATTCTACAGACAGCTAGGAGGTAGGACACAAACTCACCGATCCTTTCTTTTTACTTTTGATTTCGATATATCTTTCTTCTCTTGGCAGATTGATGATTCCTTAGTGGGAGCCGTACATCCTGTCTGGAGCGGAGTGTTATATGATTTTATAAATGGTAGGCAGCCATAGGCTCCACGCGATGCTGCCTATCATCAACACTACAATTGGTCATCACGGCACTGTTGAGCCAGGTAATAGTACCTAATCATGTTGAGTACTGAGTAGACAATAGGCATTCAATGTACGGCTAATTCCGAGCGCACGATCATAGTAGTAACCTAGGTACATAGTATTCTTAGAATAGAATATTGCGCGATCTCCGGCACACTGTCCGCCGCCATGTAAGACATACTATCCTTGCTATCGTAGGATTTTATTATCGGAGACCAAGTTCAGCAATCGCACTGTTAGGATGAGGGGTAGCCCGCGTTTTTCGACGCGCATGTCTCGCGTGCTCGATCAATGAGCGAGACATGAGTGGCGTACTATCAGCCATTGGAAACTACAGTGAATTAACACCCATACTTAGGCTGCCAACCTAAATTGCAAGAAACCCAGTTTTGTGAAAACGGGCAGCTTTATACAAACAAGCACATAAGCTATTTAAATTTTTATATATTTCAGTATTTATTCACGGCGATTGATTGGTAACAGCTTGAAGGTTGGAACCTTGACCTTGCCTGGCTTCTGTGACTGTCACCTGACGGAGCTGTACTTAGGGAGATCTCACAGCTGTGAACAAGTGCCTAGTCACATTGAGCAGATAGCTCTACCTTCAAGTTGTACCCAGGTTTATGCGCATGCATGCACATGTACATGTACATGTATGATGTAGCTGAGGCTGGTGCACAGACCATCCCCAACCTCACTCTGCAAGGGCAAGTTTTCCCAGCCATTTAGTGGGGCAGCACGCTACGCAAACACGCTACACAGCACGGTCCAGCGCACGCTACACACCGACAACACCCAGCCCGGCCTCCTCTCTGCCAATCACTAAACCACTTGATCCAGATCCCCCCCTCCCCCAACCCACTCAATCCCATCCACCAAACCTCATCGTGTTCTCCCACTCGCTCGCACACATACACAAGCACACACAGCTGCATTGACACACACACACACACAACTTTTCCTTACTACTTCCTTGCTCGCATACACGAGAGACAGCAACCTTCGTAGATATATACACACACAGGTACATACAGTCTGTCTCGTGATTTTATCCTGCAACTTGGTGGCGGCCGCAATCAACGACTGATCTGATCTGATCTGATCTGATCGACCCCATCCTGTTTCGCGTTTCGCCACCACACAACAGCCTCGAGCGCATTGATGTCCGCATATTCCACGTCATCTGGCTATCCACCCAAATTGACGACACGCGAATTGAGTCGACAATCACCGTCGCCTCTTATATCGCACTCTCGCGGCCCTTGCGAAGACCGTCGCTGCTGCGCTAACACCCCAACCCCGAAACTCATTATTCGTGTCGAATCGACCAACTGCCGCTGATTTTGTCAACCATCAATTCTCATCGCGGCTGGGAGGATGCGACCAGGATCAAGTCGATAATTGTGGAAGGGAGCGGATAGAAGACTTCAACGCGAGCTTCCCCCTTTGCGAAAGCATCGCTGGTTCTCGAACCACACAGATCGAAATTTTCCAACGCGCTACCAGGGCGCATTTTCGCTCGTTATACTTTTTACCACATAATTCTTCTCCTTTGTAACTTGAACACGTGTACAAATATAGACAAGATGGAACCATTACGCTTGAAGCCGCGCAAACCAGTTGAGGAGATAGTTGAGAACTGGGATGACGATGATTTTATGATTGGAGACGATGAAGACCTCACGTTCAGAAGTCATTCAACCTCTACCACTACACGCAACACGTCGAGCAGCCGTCGTCGCGACAGTCGCTCTTCCTTCCGGTCCGACCGCGAGTCGCTCCCCGGTGATGAACGCCAAGTACATCTCCCCGGCGACGATGAAAAATCTACACTGGACGCCATAGCTGCCGCTACTCACGCCGGTATTCCCATACCCACCAATGTGCCGCCCTCGGCTCTTATGGGGGGTACTATTAAGCGACTAGGTGGGCGCAAGATCAAGAAAATATTTCAGGAAGATTGGGGCGATGAACTAGAACTTCCGGCACCCGGTCAAGCGCTCCGTTTGAAGGCCCAAGACGGAAACAAATTTCCTGAAATTTTACGCCAAGTCAGCGGTTCATCGACTCTAAGTCCGATGAAAAATTCCTTGCCTTCTGTAGCTCAGATCTCACCTCCACAACTTCAGCGGTCCTTGGGTGCACCCATTAATCTAGAAAAGTTCAGAGATTTGGATGATGATGATGACGATATATTTGGGGATGGCGTGCCTACTATAAAGGCATCTAAACCTCAGGTTAGGGGTAGACCTATTTCTTTGATAACACCCCCTACGCCTTCGCCGCCAAAGGCAAAGAGTAAAGAGACAGAGGAAGACGATTTTGAAAACGATCTCGAACTACCTTCAGATGGAAAGCTGAAGCTTTCTAGCAGGAGAGACATACCTAAAACCCCGTCTCTGAACATCAACGACGACTTCGATTGGGGTGAAGGTAGTCTGGGGACACGTTTTGGTGGCACAAGGCGAGACGCTTTCTCTAATCGAAGTTCATCAGTATCGGCCATGAGCCCCAGCATTGCCAGCTCATTCACTGCTGAGAGTGAGGATGAATTCTTTGATGGGCTAGTCTTACCTATGGGGCCCCTTGACTTGGGTGAGCGATTGAAGAGACGGAAAGAGAGTCGATCTCCGCAACGCGCAGACCTCGCAAAATCCCAGCAAAACAATAAGCGGCCTTCTTCACCAAAGTCCACCTCGCCGGTCCAGTATTCTCCCAAGCGCGCTTCGCCAAAAATCAGCTCGCCCAGGCGTAGCCTGGCAAATCGTGCTTCCTTGATCAGCAACGATGAAGACGATTTAGTTTCAGGCTTGGATTTTGGCGAAGGCAACCTCTTCCGCTTCGCTAAACCTACTGTGCACCGCAATGTTAGGGTTAAGGAGGCACGAGCTGCCAGTCCTTCTCGACCCAAGGCTGCAGTTTCCATCACTTTCACAAATAAACCGGTCAATGCTGGCAGTTCGCGGATTCCACGGCCCATGGTCGGTCATGAACGTTCTCATACGCAGTCATCACTCGAACCCGTCTCTGAAAGCGGTGGCCCAATTCCACAGAAGCCCCCTCGCAGGCCTCAGTCCAGGTTGAGTGGACATTCGGCTCATTCTTCAATCTCTAGTATACATACACCTACCACCCCCTCTTCAGCCCAGTCTAGCTTTCCTCCTACTCCACGAAGAACAGAGCTTAGTCAAAAGGCTTCGACGGGCGCTTTACGTACAGAACCAACAACCACGAGTGCACAGCTCTTACGTTTAAAGCGCTCGCTACCTGCTATGCGACATAACCAATCACCTATCAAGCCCATGGCAATCCAGTCCAACCGTCCTCCGTCACGCGGAGATTCCCGTGCCGATCTATATCGACCTCAATCATCTTTACGGCCGAAGACACCAGTAGAGCGACAACGCCCGGCTTACGAGAGCAGTGCAGCCCAGGCAAGGAAGAGTCAGGCGCCTTTTCTGCCGGCTGGTGCATCCTTATCTCAATCGCACAACGTGAACGCAAGGGGCTCCCGCTCATTTAGGCGCCATGACTCCGATCAGGGCCCCGAGATCCGGCCGTTGTCTAGGGCGCTCTCGCGCAGTGCGCTTCGATCTCCTAGTCCGAGACGATTCAAGAACGAGAAGTCAACCCCAGAACCTGTCTGGCAACAAATCAGCAAGCCGCGGCGAGCCCGCCACTTCGGAGATGGTCATGAATTGGATGCATTTGATGACCTCCCAACATCAGCTCAGGCGGAATCGCGATTTATCAAACAACCAATTGCTAGTGGCAACAAGAGTAATTTCCGAAACAAAATCTATCAGAACGTGTTACCCGACCGCAATACGCCTAGTCCTGTCTCTCCATATTCACCCAGTCGAGTTGACACGCTGCCCCGCTTTGCTCGAGATACGGCTGCCAGCCGTATAGCCCGAGAAACGAGCTTGGCACAACGGGCACAACCTACAGGACCACTGGCTCCTCTGACCTCGCAAAGAGTCGCTCAACTATCGGCTCGAACAAATTTGAACCCTCACGTTTCACTAAGCCACAGCCGGTCTAAGAAGTCCCGGAAGCCTCCTCAATTAAAACCACACCTGATCTCCAACCTAAGCTCAGCCAAGGACTCTAAAGGTAAGCTTCACGCCGAATTGCGACATTTAATAAAACCGCTAATTGTTTCATATAGTCGTTAATGGGATGACTTACAACCCGGCAACTTTCCGGTGGGAAGGCAACGAGAATGCACTAAATGCATTTGATGTACCAGCTTCATCGCCGTCAACATCTTCTATACCTCAGCCAGTAGCCCGTGATAGAGACGCAGCAACTCCCCGACCGGTCCTCATCACCAACATCAACACAAAGAAAGAAATCAGACGAATGGGTGACATGGTATTTGATCCCCAAAACATGTGTTGGCTAGAAATTAAAACCGGCACACCAAATGGACTCGAGTCAGAAGATCCCATGGCCGGCTTTGCTGCCATAGAAGAAGAGGACCCCTTCAAAGATATCCCAGATCTTGAAGACAAAGTGTCAACGAATAGTGGTCCTGGCCGGGTTAGTGATGTTCGAGAAGACTGGCTAGTCGGCGAAGAATTTGATGTCGGTCCCGAATTTGTGAGACGACAGCATGAGGAAGAAGCCCGGTGGCGACGAAAGTGCGAAAAGTGGACCGGCAAAGTCATTCGTGATCGAACCAGCTGGCGATGGGCGATCCGCGACATCGTCATGCAAACACCTTAAACCCGTCAATCAGCAGATACGAATTTTCATGATAACGAAGAAATGATGCAGGAATATGGCGTTGGTAATGGATACAACAAGCCAGCAATATCTAATTAAGAAGGGGTGGATGGACGATGTTTATCTTCTTGATTGTGCTTTACTATATATGGTTTACTTTGAAGAAACTGTACAGCAGTGATTATCAGGCGATAGAGGTATGGTGCTATCCAGTGGTTTTTCATCTGGTTATAGGGTTGCATACACATGGCTTTCCTTCTGGCTTTGTATAGATGAGCTCGCCACGAAAGGCACAGGTTATGAGGGATGATAATGAACTTTTAGTACTCATGATACAGGATTTGTACAGATAGATAACAGAACAGTAGCCGAGTTGGTTTAACTGGGTCTGGTAGATAAAAGAGTAACGGAGTTCATTGTTTGCTTCATATTCATTTCATCATATTAACGTGCCACTTCGTCCGAAGCTAGCTGTGTCGCGATTCATCACTTACTAGATTTGACTTCTTTCCTGCGGCCAAAATCTGTCTAGATTTGGTGACAATGAGACATACGATTTGAGGAAGTCTCTTCATCCATACCAGCCACTCCAGGTCTACCAAGCCATTTAGTCTTGCCAATATGTTGGTCCTTACACTTCCGATATATATTTACTAGAAAACAACATGCGATCTAGCCAGACACACGTAATATATATTGTTGGTATGTCTGAATGAGATAAATCACTGCGAATCAATGCCGGTGAGATAATAAGTTCCGTTGCGTACCAGCTTAAGGTTCATTCTATTTTCTTGTACGGCTAGTTCATCAAAATGTCGATTTAAACTTTGTCAGTTCGCGAAATGTTAGGAAGAATAACGCATAAATAAATCTATCGTTCTTCCTTGTAGATTCTCAGTTCCCATCTTCACTTTCTTTCCGTACGACATTTGCCACTGGTCACACCCCCTATTATGCAGTACCACAGCAATTCGGTTGAGAACGGAACTCTAAGATGACTGTCAGAACTCGAGTTTTATTAATTTCCGACACTCACGGGGAGGCATTCAATATCAGAAATGAGCACAAAGTGGACGTCGTTATCCACTGTGGCGATCTGACCGACCAGTCCAAATTATATGAATACCACAGCACCCTCAAATTACTAAAAGAACTCAATGCACCTCTCACATTAGTAATAGCTGGAAATCACGACTTTACTCTGGATACTCCAGCATTTGAGCGCAAGGTACTCGAAGCTACAGATTCACTTGACCCAGAGCTGGTTCGGAAAGAGTACGGAGATATTGGTGCAGCACGACGACTCTTTGACGATACGCCTGGGGTTACCTTTCTCGACGAAGGTACTCATAAGTTCAATCTACACAACGGTGCATATCTGAGTGTTTACGCCAGTCCATTTACGCCTTCACAGGGAGGAGGTGCTTTTCAATACCGTCCTAATACCGGTCACCGATTTACCATCGAACAAGATACCGATATTGTAATAACACATGGACCACCACGAGGAATAATGGATCGTACTTGTGAAGGAAGAGCTGGATGTCCAAATCTTTTCGCGGCTATTGCGAGAGCGCGGCCTCGGCTACATTGTTTCGGTCACATTCATGAGGAATGGGGCGCTAGGCGCATCGCATGGAGATCGCCAACTGCCGAGACCCCTTCCCATTTCACATCAATCGATAATGAGGCGTCTACAACAATTGATACGTTAAGAAATATCAAGCAGATGACAACAGACTCGCCAGAGAAGAGGGTGGACAAGCTGAATCGAATGGAACAACATAGACGGCAAGGATATTGTGCTGCGAGCTGCCGATATGAGGATCGTGGAGCGTATACACTCTTTGTTAATGCCGCAATGGAGGGTGTAACTGAGGAGTTTCCTATGCATCCACCGTGGATCGTGGACATCGACCTTCCTTTGTCTAGTCAGGGTCCTGGAACACACGTCGAGCTTCGAATACCTTGATCCGGACGTCGTAAAAGGCCAGCAAGGGGACCACCTACAACAAAAAAAACCTGATGGATTGATATGGGTGGTGCACAATGCCTAAATATATCTTCGATTTACAGTTCAAGTTCTTGTGTCTGTGAGATACCGAGAGCTCCCTTTACTAGACTGGTGCTAACCACAAGGTTAATTAAAGCTTTGATCGACACGACCGATAAAAATATGTGCTCTTCATATACGCATCTCGCTTCCTTATTTTCTAATTGTTGCTAGCTTTTTTGTGATGAGAATGATTTGAAACCTAGTATTAGTTGGGAAAGCCATAAGACCTTCATACGCAAGAGGGGGTTCGTGTCACCTAATTTGTTGCATTACACTTGATGGTCTAGTCCCCAGTAATAATTGTCCTTGGTGTTTGCACGGCCTACATGACCGTCTAATTCCAGGTATGAGTTGATTATGAAACTGCATACTCCTGTCGCCCACTTCGTCATTACGGCATGGAATGAGAACCTAGAATGGTCATCTCTCTTATGCACTGTCATGGATTCATAAGTGCATTTTACTTCCACTAAGGCAGTAATAGGGGCCTCGCGTATACGGGTGTATACTATGATAGGAGCAAAGAGAGTCCGAAGCTCATACTATATATAAAGTAGTCACCCTAAATTGCAACCTAGTTGAAATTGTGTTTCGTACTCGTATGTAGTTCTATTAAAACCATTGGTATGTGCGTTCTCCTATTACCAATTGCGTTATGAAGTTAAGTTACACGAGCAGATCCATCACATCCCGCAGAATCATCCTGCGATTCCTTCTGATAGGCTGTTATTACATCTTCATATTGAGCTCCTAACCTTGTGAATAAACGATGGGCCAATCAAAGTTTAAACCCATTATATCTAACTACTTAATCTGTATAATCATCTGCTTCTTGCCAGTGCACGATTTACCCCTTTTTCGAGCATTAACCGACATTTGAACTGTGTAACGTGATGCAAGTAAGCCTGAGCCAAAGCATACGTTATCATATATTTTCGATGCATAGGCAAGTGGCCTCAGCCTACCACATATACTGAAACATTTCTCAACAAATGATTATATATCGGCTCAAATTTATGCAGCCCGATGGCGCGCTGATGACTCACCGTCTGAGGACTGTGCGGAAACTGTGAGCGGCTCCACGATGATTTTAGTTAGGGAGGGTAGCCGGAAATCCTTAACCGCACTGGACCATTAGGAAGCGACAGATTAGTATGGTACCCAACCACAAGACTTGTGAGCGAAAACCGGTCCCAGATATCTTGACGTAGGCAGCAGATATTTGACGCTATCTAGCCAATCCCCACGATTGTATAACTTATTGATACTGCACGACTAGAGAACAATGGGCTAGGCAAGTGCGGAATCGGTCTCGTGAGAGGAAGAGTGGCCAGTTCTTCGGGTCATTTGGACACGAACTTCATATGAAATCAGCCGAGAGGATAGCTATAGTTTTAAATATACAGGTATCACTTTAATAGATCTGACAGTCCTGAAAGTTCCTGCTTTTTTCCTGGCAATATCGCGACACCCGGAGTTGCATCATCATGGCGTGTGACTCAGATTGCAACGACTGCACTGCAACATGCAGCAGCAAGCCACCAGTGGATATCGAAGACTATAAGGCAGAAACGCACAGGCTGCAAGCATTGGTCAAGGAGCTGGAGGAGAAGCTCTCAGCGCAGACACTTAATGACAGCTCGAAAACCGTGCCCAAAGATGCAAGCCCAGGAACGGCCCGCCTAAGATCGGCGGCCTGGTTTGACCGTCCTGATGATCGCTCGATGCAAACGCTATATATTGAGCGGTACCTTAACTACGGCATGACGAAGGAGGAGCTATTGTCAGGGAAACCGATCATCGGTATCGCACAGTCTGGTTCAGATATAGCGCCTTGTAATAGACATCATCAGGTACTAGCAAAGAGAGTGCGTGAGGGTATCCGATCCGCCGGAGGTATCGCCTTCGAGTTCCCCACACATCCAATTCAAGAGACCTCGAGAAGACCTACGGCCACGCTCGACCGTAACCTCGCATATCTTTCTTTAGTCGAGCTTCTATACGCATATCCGTTCGACGGCGTGGTGCTGCTCACAGGATGTGACAAGACAACGCCGGCGTGCCTCATGGCCGCTGCAACTATGAATATCCCGGCTATCTGCCTCAACGTTGGCCCAATGCTGAATGGTTGGACAAGAGGAGAGAGAATGGGTTCTGGTACTGTCGTCTGGCAGGCCCGGGAAATGCATGCCGCAGGACTTATTAATGATGACCAAGTTACAGATAGTAAGTAATCTGCTTTCATGGTCCTTTGCGGCCATTATTTCAAGAATATCTTCTTTTGACAGTTCACTTTCTACCAACCCGTTACTTCCCGCCGCGAAACACCCCCAATCGTGCTCAAATTGATGATGCTGATCCTTCTTGCTTCAGTGGTGGCGGCAGGCACGCCGTCTGTAGGCCATTGCAATACTATGGGCACGGCATCTACAATGAATGCGCTAGCTGAAGCATTAGGCATGGCTCTTCCTGGAGCCGCCGCTATCCCAGCTCCATATCGCGAGCGCGCGCAGATGGCCTACAAAACCGGTGAACGCATCGTCGACATGGTTCGCGAGGACCTAAGACCAAGCAAAATCATGACCCGCGAAGCCTTTGAGAACGCCATTGTGGTGAACACGGCTATAGGAGGGAGCACGAATGCGCCAATCCACTTGAATGCCATCGCGAAACACATTGGCGTTCCACTTGACTTAGATGACTGGGATCGCATTGGCTTCAAGGTCCCTCTTCTGCTCAACATGATGCCGGCCGGCGACATGCTGGGAGAAGATTACTACCGTGCAGGCGGCCTACCTGCCATCCTCGCGGAGCTTTTAGAGGCCAATGCACTGCCGCACCCCGACGCCGTAACAGCAAATGGACGCAGCATCGGCGAAAACGCGCAGGGACAGAGGACCTGGGACAAGAACACGATCCGCCCATTCTCAGAACCGCTGAAGGAAAATGCGGGCTTTGTCCACTTGAAGGGCACACTCTTCGACAGCGCGATCATGAAAACATCAGTCATCTCCCCGGCGTTCCGGGAGGCATACCTCGAGAACCCGGAGGATCCAAACGCGTTCGAGGGCAAAGTGGCCGTCTTCGACGGGCCGGAGGACTACCACGAGAACGTCGACCAGGCCCCCATAGACGAGCGGACGATCCTCATCATGCGCGGCGTCGGACCCCTAGGATATCCCGGCGCTGCCGAAGTCGTGAATATGCGTGCGCCCGGCCATCTGATAAAGCGAGGTATAACAGACCTCCCGTGCATCGGGGACGGTCGTCAGAGCGGGACGTCGGGGTCTCCTTCCATTCTGAACGCGACGCCCGAGGCGGCTGATGGCGGAAACCTGGCGCTGCTCAGGAACGGGGATGTCGTCCGTGTGGATCTGAATAAACGCCGTGTTGACATTTTGATTCCGGATGAGGAGTTCGTGACAAGGAGAAAGGAGCTTGAGGCCCGGGGTGGGTACCACGGCCCACCGAGTCATACGCCCTGGCAGGATATCTTCCGGAGAGAAGTTGGTGGACTGAGCGGCGGGATGGTGCTTAAGCGGGCGCCGGAGTTCCAGCGGGTGGCCGAGACGTACCCGTCACCTCGGGACAATCACTAGATGGGTTGTTCATATATGGAAATTCAAGGATTTATCGCTTGTTGTGTTAGGTGGGAATATCATCACTTTGATTGAATTATATGTCAGTATTGTCAATATAATATATTAATGCTTTGAGTAGTGTGCCGATACCAAGCCGGGAGCACAGAAGACAAAGCAACTTTCACCCTTCCCCCCTTCCCCTCTCCCTGGTCTTGTCTCCCAAACTCAAGGTTTCCTGGATATGGAAAGCTATTTCTATTGAACCACATCTCTCTAAAGTGAAAATGTTAAACTTATTGGCCCCAGGGAGGTCACAACAGCCGTGGCTTATTACCCATAGGGAAAATAGCTGGACTAATGCCTACATACCGATGTATTGTCTTTCATTAACCGTGAACCTTTACTACCAGACCTAAAATCCGCTGAATACCAAGGCTGTGTGATGCATTTTCTTCAGCCGGGAGTTTATTATAGTTTAAACTGTAGTAAAAAGCATATTGTTTCGTTCATAGGGGGCCTAATGCTTCCTTTTCCAGCGTATGATCTTCTACGTCCCAGAGAATTTCGCAAGTACGATGAACCAACTAGTCGGTATGTGTTGGATATTCGGCACCTTTTTGTGGGAGCGTACATCTTAGCACATTCCTTTCTGCTACAGGCAGATTTCTGGAACGAGCGACGCAACGGGTGGCTAAACAAGTTGTGACTGTGATAAAGGATAAAGGATGCTTGGACATAACGCCAGACGGGAGTTCAGCTGCAGCTCTACTGGCCTCCTTAATGCTCGTACGCCGCTTATCCAATAAAGGAGGCAGTTAGTTTGGTATGGTCAATAGTAAGCCTTGCCCTTGCTAACGGTAGGTATCTTTGTTCACCGCCTGAGTCATCCTTAGGAATCCCGCTCTGTAGGTGCTATATTATTTCCGGTAAGCCCTAATTTCTATTATACTTCTCCAATGATTGCATCTGGGCTTTTGCAGGCTGAAATAAAGCATGAATTAGACAAGCTGAGAGATGAGAGGGCATTGAGAAGTCAAGTCAATTCAACTTAAGCAAATCTTGCTGCCCTAGCACAAGATCATGAACATCACTCAGCATGAGGGAAGCCTTTAAGCTTATTCTATTCCTATGAAGCAGAGATGAAAGGATACTGCACAATGCATGACTTTAAGATTGAGCCAAAGGCTCATAATTAGATATTCGACCTAACTCAAGTCTTTTCAAGTATACTGCACTGGCGTTAGGAACCAGCGGAGATAGAATGCGTGTTGCGTGTCTTCGGCCGACGTCAAGGGGCAGAAGATGTACGCTGTCAACGAACTCTTAAAGCTCCCTGATACCGCAAGAATCAGATCGGGCGATGCAGTTATGTAAACCTAGATTCACTCGGGAAGCCGTCCACATGCACACACGGACCTTCCTGATCAGGTCTGGGATACATCCGGGCTCCTCTGTTTCACGATAGTTGTCTGGACTGTGCGGCATCACTGGCCTAGTAAGATAAGTACATTATACTTTACTTACTTAGTAGTAGTATTACCGTCGCAACCGGATCTTCGGACGAAGGTCAATGCCCTATCTTTTCAGCTACTGTCGATACATACGAGATGGCCGTGCATCGTTCCCAGCGAAGACCCAGCGGGAGATGGCCGGTCCGCTAATCTCGTGGAGCGCTCCTTGGTATGCAAGTGACTGCGCCGGTCGTATAGCCAGGGAACTTTAAAGTCCTAGCTTCGAATCTTCAATATTTTGGGGCGATCGCTCGAGCAGGTAAGCTCTAGAGACTGGGGCACTCCCGGGGCTGGGCCCTCCGTGATAACTTATGCTTAAACTTGCGGCGACCCCGGATCTAGAGGGACGTTCGATATTCATCCCAACGCACGCCGACGGAAGAGGCAGCTGTCGGGGCAAGACGACCGACATGCCCAATGAAGGACCTCATGCAGAACAGTATATAATTCATTCGTCCATTCATTCATTCACATATTTACTCAGTCAATGACGGGCGTCTCGATGGTGGTGCTCGATGGCTTACCGCAAAGGAACGATGAGTCTTTAGTCCATTCATTATCTTACTCAGCCAGAAAGTCGAGGGTGGTGACGCAAGTTCACAAACTAAGTCAGCGTAGCTATGTCAGTCAGAATAAGCATAAATATAGTGTACATACGGGAGGATGATGGCTTGATGCAAGAGCAGGACGGTAGCAGTGCAGGTAGAGAGGCACGGTAGGTAGGATGACGGTAGGTTGGGAGTGGTGATGCACTCTGACCTACCACGCCAAAGTACCGGCTGGCATTTCGAGGCTGTGCAGTAGCCACGCTTAGACGGGATCCAACCGCATGCTCGGCGACGAGAGCAACCAACAGTATGTTTTCCAGTCTGATGTGAAGCGGTGTGCACGCAGACAGGTTACAGACGCGCAACAGTCAGCACGCCAACCCGTCTAACCAGCCTGGGTACTTAGTGTACACACATAGGCATGTACGTACGCGTGCCTCTAATTCAGCTCTCAACACTGTACACTCTCTCTACACGTGCTTGGTTACTTAGGTAGTCCATCTCATCGATCGTGTTCAGGAGCTGAGCCCGGGCCGAACTCTTGACGACACCTGTCCAAACCACGAATGGGAGACCCCGGGCTGCCACTCGGCTCTTATTCTCGCTTCCCCGGGAATATCTAAACGTAGGATCGCGGCGTCGGTAGGATCATACCCATCGGCCTTTGGAAACATGATTTCGCCGTCGATTAAGCCGTCCAAATAGGTCTGAGCACCTATCTAAGAGGTACATGTAAGCATTGATATGGCGAGAGTAGATACCTGGACAATCTCAAGAAATGGATGATACAAGTCGCTGTGATGCAAGACGGAAGATATTATTATCAGCATGCTACAGTGCGTCCAAGCACAACCCCACTAGCCTTTTGCGGCTACCCAAGTAACTTGCTGGGGCAGAGTTGGGGGATCGTCCAGGTCCGAGAGCGTTAAGACAGGCAGATAACTAATACAGTATGTCTTAATATGCCATATACTGTAACACACTGTACATCTCAATATCCTCTACAGATTATTATGTAAAGTAAGTATATTCAGACCACGCGAAGCTCGAAGATGCCAGGCAACATACAATTCACATAATACCTACTTATGCCGTAGCTTAGGTGGTTTGCCGCCAACATTTGCCGCAGCATTGCCGGCTTTTGAGACAATTATGGCATTGCATTCGCCCCCTTTTTCAGCCTCAAGCGGTTTGTCTCTAACATAGCGTCAGTCTCATGTAACTTTTTGGCCTGTTGCCTTTTCTGTTGGACAAACATGCAGGCACTCGGTAGTAGAAGCGGCTTTACCTCCCCGGCTTCAGCCTTAGGACTTAAGGTCTTGGAAAGGCAGTGCTATAAGCATTCTTATTGGAGTAAGCCAGAAATTGACTACACCAACGAAGCTCTTTCGGCTATATCTTGAAAGCCCTCATAAAGTTCTTACTAATCTTAAGCCACGGCGTCAGAGAATTTGATGACGTACTATGCGTTACATTATGTGTTACATTATGTAGGTGAAGGAGCGAAGTGTAAGAATCCATTGGCTAGATTTTGGTAACACGTGCCTCCTGTTAAGCACTAGATTTCGAATACCCTTTCAATTTCAGTGCTGGCTATTAACTCCTATGACCAGTTCCATAGTATTGAACTTGGTACTCGAAATAACCACTTCTGGTGACATGAGTTTAAGGATCAGGTGTAAAACGTGCCACTTATAAGTGTAAGCATACATTTGCAACTCCGGGATTTAGGTGGATCGTTTATTCTACAGCCTAGTTTTTAAAAATAAATAGAACTCACACGGACCGCTATGCACAGGTAACTTCATGGAAAAGTAGTGTAGACTCGTTTATGATTTCTCTTAGATCTAAGAGCGGGCATGATCCGTCATTCTCTCAGCCTCCTAGACAAATAATCAGAGAAGGCCTATCCTGAAGAAGGAAGCCCAATGCATAATTATCGCACCCAGGTGGACAATATAATATTAACTGTTAGACTTTGTATATTTATCGGCGTCATTTTGACAAAATGCGACAGTAATGTCGTTCAGTAACCTGGTTAGGAAGTCGGTTAGGACGACAGAAAAGAAACAGATTGTCTATGTACCAACAAAATGAACCCACGATAGTACCTCTTGTTATACTGATGTATATTGACCAGTCAATTTCCTGGAAAGAAGCTTACGTTTGAGTCATGAGACACGAACAGCAAAAGACCCTAGTGTCTAAACTGGTGATACCTATTGCAACACAAACTTGTAACAATCAAACAAATAGAGCGTTGTTTGTGTTAAGCTGTTACACTACGGATATATTTTGGTAAGACGGCTTGAAAGATTACTGGAATTGAGGACAATGGCTTAAAGCCAGAGTAAACGTTGAGCCAGCTATTCTGAGCAGGCAGGGGCCTTGGCGGCACTCCCAAGGAAGCACACTGATGTTTGGACTTTACTGCATGCCGTGTTACACCGTGGGCCATGCCATGGGCCAGCATATGCGCATAATCACGACACAAGGCAGATCGTGGCGTGTAACCTTGCAGTCGATCTGTACACTGCTGCATCTCCCTCTGCGACATAGAAGCGTGTCAAAACCCGTTTGTGTAGGCGAGCAAGCGCCACACCTGCAATATTTCTATCCTTGCGCACGTGTTGACCACCGCTGGATAGCCTCAACGTCTCTACTTAAGCTGGTGCCGGGTCCACCAATAGTATTTAGCATAGCACGTGGCAGCCCCTAGCCTACGGAAATGGAGCTTCGAGGCGTGGAGTTAGAAGTGCTCGGCGGTAACCTCGAGACATTACGTGAGCACGTCTTTGCATGTTCTAGGCCATAGTTCCAAGCGCCTCTATCGCCTTGGCCGTGGATAACTTTATTTTCGTCGGAGGCATGAATGTGGTTCTCCATCCACCCACTCGGTACTGTCCTGTTGCTTGCCTCACTCAGGCGTACCCATTCGCAAGACCCAGCATGTATCCCGCTGGGCAAATATACGTTGTCGTAGTTTAGTCTCGAAAGTCGAGGGCTGTGTGTCGTTGAGTCGGCATTTGTAGCAGTCTACCTCTGGTCGATACGTACGCATGGTATGATTTGCCCTGTGACAAAAATGGTGCTAGGCGAGATAACGAGCTCCCAGTGTTTGCTAAACCGGTCCCGATGCTGCCACGCGCAGGAGTGCTACACTCGATAGAGGGGCATCGTCGAGTTTCCACGAACAGCATCAGCGGAGATAACGCGAGGGGTTACATCTGATCAGCTGACCGCCAGTGGCTTCAAGTGCCTGCTTATAAGAGGCGTCAGTTAAGGAAGGATATGGTAAGTAATCTTGGCAGACTAACGGCAGTTGTCTTAGCTGAGGCTGGGTTTCCTTCGCTCCCCCATATCAGAACCCAGACCTACATACTTACGGAGTACCGGTAGTACATGTATAACAGGTACAACAGTAGCGAGGAAAATCTGGCCGGCCGGCAACTCAAAATCCTTAAGTAGATGTAAGTAAGTAAGGACTCGCCGGCCAAGCCAATCCCCGCCAATCCTGTGATAGTCGGTAGCGCTAGTTCGGACTGTAGGTCGCTTGCAAGCCGGTTCTATTGTTGGAACACGTTAGTCGTTGGACTCGTCCTGACATCTGATTGTCTTTCATATCGAAGGATACGCTAGTGGTGCAAGACGAGGTGAGTACACGCCAAAGGAACAATAAGTCTAATTGAAAAAACCCTACTACTGTAGGCTACACGTGTGGTGTATCACGAGTCAAGATTCGTGATCCCAATGCTGATCTTATCGCTACTACGGGAAATGAACCTAAGTCGCGTTAGTTTCAACAACGCAGAACCCCATCCGAGCCATCTCTCGGTGCAGAACTCGGGGATCAGCAAACCCATTGCTAGTAAAAGCGACTATATCGCATCGGTTCCAATGCTGGGAGATTAGATAAAAGCTAAGGACGATGTACTAACGGCAACACGCTGCGTTCTTGGACCATGCGCTAGCATGTAGGCAACTTGATGATAGTGATCACTAATATGTGCTCTTCACTTGTTCAAGGACTACGGGAATGCCCAGAAGATAGGCGGGCCGGCTAGTATTCCACAGGGCCCAATTTAGATATCCATGTGAAGTAGCATTGGATATAGGACATATAGCATTTATCATGGAGCCGAAAAGTAGCCTATCCCGACGCGTTCTCCTCGAGATATGCCCGGATTGTTGGAACTGCAATGCATGGTAATGGGGTGAGCTGCAGCTATGATACTGTTGTTGGTTTCTCATGTTTCGCTTTTGGTGGCGGCCGTCTAGAGGAAAAATTAACAATTAGGTCAGACCGCCTCCATGCTGAGAAAGGCTTTGTTTCATCAAGGCGAATCGCCGCGAAAGGCCTGCAGCTGTTGCTTAGGGGTACTACTTATGTACTTACCAGAGATTCAGGATAATCATCACAGTACCCAGACGGCTCGATAGTGGCCTTGATTAAGGACTTTGAAGAGGCACCTATCCACTCTACAAAGCCCACATGAAGCGGAGTTATCGCAGGAACTAAAGAGCCCATATTACTACGTGGTCGTAATGCTACGTATGCAATGTAACCCATGTCTTCCTTTGGCGCCAATGGTGCATACCGACACCTTACATGTTAAGAATCCCCGGATAGAGGCCAGCAACAACAAAGTTCTCAAGTGGCGATTGAGGGAACGACAATAACCCCTCCCCCACTCTGCACATCAACCAACTACACTACATAGCCTACCATGGGCAGCTTTAGAATGGAAGAGGTATGCCGATCAGACCCGAGCAATTCTTATTGTATATCTCACCATGTTCGCGATGCTGCTGAACCGACAGGAAGAATCCGATGCCGGATTGGACGCGCAAGTCGAATTGCCAACGTAAAGCTGAACAGCCGTGCGCGGAAGCAAGCAAGAGCCTCGGGAATTGACATCCACGACAATGGAGGGGGGCTGATGAGTGATCTTATATAATCTAACTGATTACTGTAGCCATTAACACTAGCATGTGCCGGTTGACACGAGGTTGGACTCGGCGCGTCTAACGGGTTTCGTGCTAGAGCATGTGTAGAGACCCCCGGTTAGTTCGGGCCGGCTTATTTCGACACAGGCTCTACACAGACTCTACACTAGGTACCTAATCGCAAACAAGTGCGCTGGCATGTTTAAAAGCCGAAGGACTGGGAACAGGCGGCGGCGCTTGAGCCTGTGCTCTGTGGCTCGAGATGCAGGTTGGGGACCCTGACTTTCCACGGCGATTCCAGACTTGCAAGGACCGCTGTCTTGCTTGCCCGTACAGACCCGTCGAAGGCGGTTGGGGGAGGGGTCGGGGGGTTTTGACCGAGTGACCGCATGTCTGACTCTTGCCTACGCTCGTGCCGAGGGCAAGCTAGGCCGTGGGTCGACGGCAGGAGGGTGGCGATATATCCGCAGCCATGCGGCACAGCCATTTAAGGTTTTAAGCATATTCCTCCTCGCCCTGCTCGGCCAGCGGACCAAAGACCGGACCAACGTAGCAGAGCAGTACAGTAAGTACGAGGCATGTAAAATGACGCGATAGAGTGAAGAGTCGTTCTTCGACGGGCAAGGGCGTGAGAACGATCGTCCTTCGTTCGACTAGGTACACTGTACGGCAGCTAGCAGGGCAAGCGGGTTGTTCTATTTTTGACGCTTGGAATGTCTGGGAAGCACAGCAGCCGCGAAAGTTCGATGACGATGGGCGTTTAGTGTACCGGTCCAGATCCACCGCTACGATCATTTCATGTAAGTAAGCAAAGCAAGTCATATTATAGCGCTGTATGTTTGTAGTATGGTACGGCACGGCATGGCATGGCATGGCAGGGTAGGGCAGGGCATCGTACCTCTCCTACCGGGCTTATGCTTGTACATAGTATGTAAGTAGGTATATCGAGGTATATGTAGAAGAATATCTAGGTAGGTATGGATAATTGAAGGGTGTATACTACGTACTAGCAGTACTGGGAGGGCCAGTAAGGTAGACGATGGAAGCGTAGTTCCTGTTCCTTGCAAACGCGGGAAGCCAAGCCTTGGGTTGTACCTCGGTACTTGACACAGCGTTAGTGGCTCCCCAATGGGCCAATGAGCCCCGTTTGCGTTCACTAACTGAGCCAATGATGGTCCCCAATCGCGGTCAGCTAAAATCGCTCCAGCAGCAGGACAGGTTGCGACGATAGGCGCCGGTTGTACCTCCCAGGGTCAGTGTACCTAGCTTCACGCCGCAGTCCTACATCTCTCTCGTTCCTCATCCTCCGTAGATTGGCGCGCAACGTCTTCTACACTAACCACTTCTGCCTCACTTCACATGCCTCTACGTTACCTTATCCTCTGCGCTACGACTGCACCTACATGGGCGTATTCTACCCAGGCAGAGACTGTGCCTAATCTGCTCATACCTCCTCCTTAGTACTGCCTACATACGACGCTACTACCATACTAGAACTGCGACGACGCTCGCGTACCCACGACTATCCACTCCCTCATCCCACAGTTGCAACGTCCGCCTGAGTGGTGCCGACTAGGCGTGCTGCTATACCGCATGGCGTATCAGTGAAGATCTAAGCAGAATCCGAGGATGCGAATGCGTCCAGGGGCTGGCTCGGTCCCACTGGCTAGACAGACAGGCCTGAACCTGTCAAGGCTGACTGTTAATTCGTCGTCGTCCCTTTCCATGTAAGCTTTGTCGATATGTGCCTGCAGCTGGTGCGTACTGTAGTGTACTTTGTACACCCTCATCTGATGAGGTACCGACTTAGTATGCTGATATGGTCCATGGGTAGCGTACCTATTGCTCTACGGCAGCATTAGTTCGGACACAGCCCTTGTTTGTTTCGATACACCTTGGCACGACGTCGTACCTCCGTACCCTGGGGCCATGTATGCTTGTATCCTCACTCATACAGCGGGACGGTACCGTAAGCCCGGCACAATGGCCGTAACCCAAGCTCCTTGTACACGCCACTGTCTCTCGCGGTCTCCGCCTTATCGTGAGATGACTGAGTGACTGAGTGACTTACGGGTACTACTCACCACGCGGGAATCCAGGCTTGAACGTGGGGACACATTTCCCTGTGGTAACGATGTGCGGGATCTATAAGTATAACTCGACGACGCCGGGCCCTCGAACTCAGGACAGCATTGTTTCCTCAACTCCCTTTCTTTTTGTGGTCGTCACGATTTTACGAATCCGGGGTACGTCCTCCGTTTTACTATAGAGCTATAGAATCCATTTGTTCAACACACGAGGGTTCCAACAAGCCCTCTTCTTCCTCAAGCCTGTTATTCAACTTGCACATTCTTTGACGACCTGTGTTGTTGGTGTTGTTGTTAGTGTTGTGTATATACCCCTTTATCCCCACATTTGCCCATTGATACACCTGCTCATCCCAAGATACTCGGAGTCAAAATGGCGCTATCACAACAAGAAATCGAGACTATCCTTGCCAAGGATGGTCCCATGCCCATCGCTATCGTTGGTGTTTCGGGCAGATTCCCTGGAGATGCGACGACCCCAGACAAACTTTGGGATATGGTCTCCCAGGCAAGGAGTGCGTTGACCGACGTACCAAAGGACCGTTACAACATTGATGGATTCTACCACCCTAGTGCCGAGCACCAGGGTACAACGAGTACTCGAAAGGGCCACTTCATTTCGTCTGATGTTGGCCTATTCGATGCTCCTTTTTTCAAGATCTCTGCCCAGGAGGCTCATGCTATGGACCCCCAGCAGAGACTTGCTCTTGAACTCTCATACGAGGCCTTGGAATCAGGTATGCTTGAGTCTCTTCTATCGGGGTCTGGTGGATCTAGGTGATTGACGAAGAATGTCTAGCTGGCCTGACAATGGCCGACGTTGCCCAAGCCAAGATGGGATGCTACCTGGGAACGTGCGTTAGAGATTATGCCGCAATTCGCGCCATTGATCCAGACGATTACCCGTAGGTGTCCCCTGTGATTTGTGACTTGAGAGCTCGACTAATGATTGCCTAGTCGTTACGAAGCCAACGGTTCGATGGGTACTGCCATGGTGTCCAACCGAATTTCCTGGTACTTCGACCTGAAGGGACCTAGCTTGACGCTTGATACCGCTTGCTCATCGTCCCTTGTTTGCTTGCATTTAGCTATGCAGAGCATTCGCACTGGAGAGTCAAATATGGTATGCTAAGAGAAACCACGGAATACCTAGATGGCTTGATGTTGACGTTGATATAGGCTCTCGTCGGTGCCACTAACTTGATTTTGGCACCCCATACTTCCAACCATCTTAGCACCTTGTCATTCTTGTCCAAGGATGGCAAGTCGCAGTCTTTCGATCACAAGGCTAACGGTTACTCACGTGGCGAAGGTGTTTCATTCGTTGTCGTCAAGTCTTTGGTCGATGCCCTGCGAGATGGTGACTGCATTCGTGCGGTTGTTCGAGGAACCTCGGTGACCCACGACGGTCGAACTCCCGGTATCAACCTGCCTTCTGCTGAATCGCAGGAAGACTTGATCCGAGCTGCGTACATTAACGCGAACTTGACGCCTGAGAACACTACCTATTTCGAGGCTCACGGCCCCGGTACACCAGCCGGTGACCCGCTGGAGACTTCTGCTATTTCTAAGGTCTTCAGCAAGTATCACTCTCCCGAGTCCCCGCTCTACGTTGGATCCGTCAAGTCCAACATCGGCCACTTGGAAGCTGGTGCTGGTATTGCCGGCCTTACGAAAGCGATCTATGCTCTCGAGAAGGGTCAAATCCCTCCTAACATCTGGTTCGAGAGAGCCAACCCAAAGATCTTGCTAAAAGAATGGAACCTTTCCGTTCCCACTGAGCTTCTGCCCTGGCCAACTGATGGCCTACGACGTGCCAGTATCAACTCGTTCGGATACGGTGGTACTAACGCTCATTGTATCATTGATGATGCTTACCATTATCTTAGTAGCCGTGGCCTCATCGGGCGCCACAACACTACCCCTGTTGTCCCTCGACCGGCGATTCTCACCCCCGAGGTCGAAATCCCTACCTCCATGGCTTCCTCAGCTTTCGCCACTAGTGTCATGAACTCTGAAGCTGTCAGTACCGAAGGCACGACCACACCAGCGTCGGAGGTTGGCAGCGTGGAGGACCTAGGAGTTATTTCTTCTACCCCTCAGCTTCTTGCCTGGTCTCATCATGAACAGAACGGCATTGCTAGAACCGCCAAGGACCTACAGGCCTACCTCAAAGAAGGAAACGTTCTCGCTACCGAAGCTCCCACTCACCTTAAGCGCCTGGCTTATACCCTAGCAGCACGCCGAACCCGACACCCCTGGGCCTCATTCGTTGTTGCTTCGGACCTCGAGGAGGCCATCAAGGAACTTGACACCCCTGCTAAGCACCTGCGCCCCTCGGACAACCTTGCCTCGGTATGGATCTTCACTGGTCAGGGTGCTCAATGGTTCGGTATGGGCCGAGAACTGATGGCTTACCGCACCTACCGGACTCGTATTGAGGAAGCTGCTGCTCACCTCAAATCTCTTGGTTGTGAATGGGATCTAGTCGAGGAGCTCGGAAAGAGCCAGGCCGATTCACGAGTCAACGAACCCCAGATCAGTCAGCCGGCTTGTACTGCTGTACAAGTTGGTCTAGTCGACTTGTTGAAGGAGTGGGGCGCCTCTCCTGACTTCACAGTTGGCCACTCCAGTGGAGAAATTGGTGCCGCATATGCTAAGGGTGCACTTTCTCGCCAGGCTGCTTGGACCGTTGCCTACCACCGTGGTCGTCTATCAGCAAGCCTTAACATTACTGGTGCTATGTTGGCCGTTGCTCTCGGAGAGGAGGGTGTACAGCCTTTCATCGACCAGTGCACTTCCGACCCCAAGCCCGTCATTGCTTGCGTTAACAGCCCCGAAAGTGTGACCCTCTCCGGTAGTGTGGAGGGTATCGATGAGGTACTCAACATCATTGGCAGCCAAGCCTGGGCTAGGAAGCTGCTTGTCAAGACCCCTTACCACAGTCCTTTCATGAGGAAATTGGCTGAGCCTTACTATGAGTCCATGAATGGTATCACAGGTGGCGAAGCTACGTCTACCCGCATGTTTTCTTCTGTTACTGGCCAAGAAATTGACGATGCCGGCCTTCTCAACCCTCAATATTGGGTGGACAACATGGTAAACTGTGTCCGTTTCAGTCCTGCGTTGTCTGGTATCCTGAGCGAGCCCACTGTCTCTGGCAAGCCCGTTGTCCTGATGGAAGTGGGTCCTCATGGCGCCCTCCAGGGTCCTGTCAAGCAGATCATCAAGGCTTTGCCGACGCAACCCTCAGAGATGAACCTGTTCAGCTTGCTCACCCGTAAGGAGGACGCCATCCGAACTACGCTCAAGGGTGTTGGTATCCTCTTCCAGAAGGGACTGCCTATTGATGTTAGCAAGGCCAACCACCTCGACTCTAAGCAGGAGTCCCCAAGCTTCCTTGTTGACCTCCCTCCTTTCTCCTGGAACCACAACACTCGATTCTGGTACGAAACCGCTCTGTCCTATGCTTACAAGAACCGAAGCGAACCTAAGCATGATATTTTGGGTTCACGTGATATCTTCTCTGGCGATGCCGAGCCTGCCTGGCGCAACTACCTGCGCACCTCCGAGATTCCGTGGGCTCGTCACCACGGTGTGCAGGACATTTTCCTATTCTCCGCTGCAGGTTTCCTGACCATGGTTGTGGAGGCCATGCGCCAGATTGCCGAGCCTGGCAAGGTCGTTGAGGGTGTCCAGTTCCGAGATGTCTTTCCTGGTGCACCGATCATCCTGACTGACAACGAGGACCAGCCTGTCGAGACAAAGCTCCAGCTCCGCAACTGGCGCTTGGCTTCGCGATCTCTAACAACATACTGGAAGGAATTCTCTATTTCTAGCCGTACTCGGGATGGCACGTGGACCCAGCACAGTACTGGTCTCGTCTCGCTGAAGTATGCTGCTGACAACCACGCATCTAGCTTTGCCGATGAACAGGCCGCCAACAGCGAAATCTACAAGAGCGAGTATGCTCGCATCAAGGACTCCCAACTAACTCCCCACACTGGTGATGAATTCTACGCCAAATTTGAGAAGCTTGGTATGCGCTGGGGTGAAACATTCAAGACCCTCAAAGAGTCGCACACAGCTGGTAATGCTGTTGTTGCCACTCTCCAGGTCCCCGACACACAATCTTGGATGCCTGCCCATGTGGAGTCTTCCTACGTTATCCACCCTGCTACCCTGGATGGTATCTTCCACGTTCTCCTGGCCGCTGAGGGTGTCGAGAAGATCACCGTTCCCAAGTACATCGAACGCATCTACGTCTCCACTAAGTTGCCAACTGAAGTCGGCTCTAAGCTCCAGGGTTACGCTGAGATCAAAGAGAAGTGGGCTGATGGCACCAATGGAACTGTTGTCCTCTCTGATGAGAAGTGGGATGAGCCTTTGCTTATCTTCGAAGGCTTGAAGTCGACTGACTACAACTCCGACAACAAAGAAGACGAGAAGGATGAGGCCAAGATCAAGGCCGTGCGGAAATTGGGTGCCTACTCGACTTGGCATGTCGACGTCGAGAATTCCCCCGAGACTTTGAAGGAAGTCTTGACTGATGCCATCAACAAGGCTCCCCAGGTGCCATACAAGGAAGTTTACGACCTCGAGTGGTGCGCGTACATTGTGTGCAAGAGAATGGCTCAACGTTTCACCGATGAAGATGCCAAGCGCATGGCTCCTCACCACCTGATCTTCTATAACTATATGAAGAACCAAGTGAAGCTCGCTAGCGAAAACAAGCTTCCCTGCCAGACACCCGAGTGGCTGTCATCTAGCAAGGAGACCGAAGACGAGGTCCTTGCCCGCGCCGCTGCTACTAGCCTTGAGGGCAAGATGATGGTGCGCATCAGTGACAACATTGAGAGTGTCCTTCTCGGCGAGATTGAGCCTTGGGAGCTTATGAACCACGATAACGCTCTTAACGAGATGTACCGCTATGGTCTCTCTGACGAGCGGACCCCTGCCGTCCAATGCGAGTACATCAAGCGCCTAGCTGCCAAGAAACCTCTCCGCATCCTAGAGATCGGTGCTGGTACCGGTTCAGCCACCAGCCGTATCTTTGCTGCGCTAGGTGAAAACATTGCTGGCAAGCTCACTAAGTACACCTACACTGATATTTCAGGTTCTTTCTTCGCTGAAGCTGCTGAGGAATTCAAGGAATACCGGTCTCTAATGGACTTCAAGGTCTTGAACGTTGAGAACGAGCCTGCTGCCCAGGGCTTCGAGGAGGGCTCTTATGATGTAGTTGTCGCTTTCCAGGTCTTGCACGCTACCTCCAAGATCAGCACAACCCTCGCCAACGCCCGCAGACTATTGAAGCCTGGTGGTAAGCTTATCGTTACAGAGTTGACTAGTAAGATTGGTAGACGTTCCGCCGTTTTCGGTTTGCTCGCTGGTTGGTGGCTTGGTGAGGATGATGACCGTCACTGGGGCCCCGAGCTTTCTGAGGAGGGCTGGGATGAGCGCCTCAAGTCTGTCGGTTTCACTGGAGCTGATCTGTGCTTCCGTGATCGTGATGATGTTGGCTGGTCATCTTCGCTCGTCGCGTCTACCAACCCTATTAAGCCTGAGATCTCTCCTCTTAACAATGTTACCATCGTCACTGGCTCCGATGAGTCTGCACAGGCTCAGGGCCTTGTCGATGAACTAACGAAGAAACTAACCGCTGAAGGCGCCACCGTTGACAAGAAAACACTTGACGAAGCAGTTGAGACCGACTTGACGAAGAACCGCGTCATTGTTGCCGCTGAGGTCGAGAAGGCGGTGCTGACCAACATGAATGAAGCGCAGTATGCAGCTATCAAGAACATCTTCCTCCGATCGGATGGAACCCTATGGCTCACCCAAGGTGGTGCTACCATTGACTGTCAACGGCCTGCGCTCAACATGATCACTGGTTTAGCCCGCACTGTTCGTGGTGAAGACCCCGAGATCCGCCTCGCTACCCTCGATCTTGACCCCAATGTTTCACTCAACGATGCCTCCACCGTGAGCACGATTATGCAGGTACTCAACATCCAGGGTGATGCCGCCAACAATGAGCATGAATTCGCCGCTCGCAAGGGTGCCCTCCACATCCTCCGTCTTGGCACCGACGAGAACCTTAGCCGACTTCTCGAGCCTAATGAGGACAACGAGAATGCCCTGTCCCTGCAGCCACTCAAACAAGCTAACCGTGCGCTCAAACTTGGCCTCAAAGCCACTGGTGAGCTCGACAGCTTCTACTTCAGCGACGACGCCGAGTACGAGAAGCCTCTCGGTGATTCCGAGGTTGAAATTGAAGTCAAGGCTGTTGGTCTTGACCAATTTGACATGGTTGTGGCTGTTGGACAGATTTGGGACGTTAACCTAGGTGTTGAATGTTCTGGTATCGTCACTCGCGTCGGTAAAGACGTTTCCGACTACGCTGCCGGTGACCGTGTCTTCACTGTTGCCAACGGCTGGTACAGAACCTACGTCCGAAACACCCAGGAGAACTTCCAGAAGCTTCCCGAGTCCATGTCCTTCGAGGAGGGTGCTTCTCTAATGATTTCTTATGGTACTGCGGCCTACAGTGTCTACAACGCTGCCCGTCTTGAGGCAGGTGAGACTATCTTGATTCACTCTGCTGCTGATGTCCTCGGCCAGGGTGCGATCCAGATGGCTCAACATATTGGTGCTAAAGTTCTCGTCACCGTTTCTTCTGAGACAGAGAAGAACCTGCTCAGGGAGAAGTATGGTATTCCCGATGATCACATTTTCAGCAACAAGGATGCCGGCTTTGTCCAGGGCATCAAGCGTGTCACCAAGGGCGAGGGTGTCCAAGTTGTCATCAACTCGCTCACCGGTGAGTTGCTTCGCCAGACCTGGCACTGCATTGCACCTTTCGGTCGCTTCATTGAGCTAGGTGTCAAGGATATCAAGTCCAACACTGGTCTTGACATGGTGCCGTTCCTTAACAACGCCACTTTCTCCGGTGTCAATGTCCTACAAATGTACCGCACCAATAAGCGCGTCTTCAGCAAGCTCATGGCGGATGTCTTGAAGTACTATACCGAGGGTGTATTCAAATTTGTGCCGCTCAACATTAAGAAGTTCTCCGAGATATCCGATGCTTTCCGTATCCTACAGTCTCGCCGCTCCCTAGGTAAGGTCGTGCTCCAGGTTGTTGAGGACGATCTCGTTCCCGTCACCCGTGGCAAGAAGACCGAGCTTAAACTCAACCCCAATGCTACCTATCTCATCCCTGGTGGTACCGGTGGTCTCGGTCGCTCTATGCTCACCTGGATGGCTGATAGGGGCGCGAAGTACTTCGCACTCACCTCTCGCTCTGGTGCCAAGAACCCCGAGGTTCAAGCTGTTCTCGCCGACCTTACCGCCAGAGGTGTGCAAACTCGTGTCTTTGCCACCGATATTGGTGACGAGGCTGAGTGTGCCAAGGTTCTTGAGGAGCTGGCTAATAGTAATTTCCCAGCCATCAAGGGCACAGTTGTCTTAGCCATGAACGTGAAGGTAAGCAGTCCTCTCAATTATATAAATCATTGACATATCCGCTAACACCTGCTCCCAGGATTCCATGTTTGAGACTATGCCTCTTGATGCTTGGAATGGCGCCATCCGTCCCAAGTACTATGTCACTACCAACTTGCACAACCAGCTACCCAAAGACCTCGACTTCTTCATCACGCTGTCCTCTGCCGCCGGCCAGATTGGTTCCATCGCTCAGAGCAACTACAACGCTGGTAACGTGTACCAGGATGCCATCACATACCACCGCCGCACTCTGGGTCTTGCTGGTACTTCAATTGATCTTGGCTGGATGGGTGATATCGGTTTCGTGTCTGAGCAGGGTAAAGTGCCAGAGATTGTTGCTTGTGGTGCTCCCCAGATCGGATCAGCTCAGCTGTGGGCAATTCTCGAAGAAGCCATGGCCGGCGATATCCGCAACCAGCCTACCTTGGGTCTAGCAAGTGGCGGTCTTGTCAAGGCCAACGGCTTTGATGAGCCCTACTGGTTCGCCGACGCTCGCTTTGGACCTCTCCGAGCCTACGACTCAGCAACACAGAGCGCCAAGTCCAACAAGAACACTGGTTCAACCATCGACCTTGCTGCCGTCATTGGGGCAGCCAAGACCATGGTTGAGGCTACCAAGGTGGTCTGCCAAGGCCTCATGGTCAAGCTTGCCAAGGGTCTTATGATGGAGCTCGAGGATCTTGACCCAGCCCGCCCGATTAACATCTATGGTGTCGACTCTCTCATCGCCGTCGACATTCGCGCCTGGGCCCTCAAGGACCTCCAGGGAGTGATCCACGTCTCAGAGATCCTCAAGAACCAGCCCATGATCGACCTCGCGCAGCATATTGCTTCCAAGTCGAAGTTCCTGCCCGCTGCTCTCCAGCCTAAGGCATAAACAAACACACAGGAAAGGAAGAAACAGATGTAGAAGGAGAGTTATAAACAGAGACACGTGAAAAGGATAGATGTTCTTTTGATTTCTGTACTTTGATTTTATGCTTGGGATACGGGTATTATACTTGAAATGCTTTATTTTTACTTCGAGGAGTTGACCGGTATGCATGGGTAGAACTTGTTTTATTGCGTTGCATGGGTATTATGAGCATTAGATAGCGATGAATTATGACACAAGACCACAGTTCAAATAAATCTCTCAGTTTTCTGATAATATCGTGAAGTAAATCTGGTAGTGCTGCGAACACTCCTTGACCCCGTACGCAGGATTATGCCTTGGATGCTGCAGACGAAAGCCATCGAGTCCTCAGAGACCTGATCAACAATCTTTCACACGTTTAAAGAACATCAAGATAATTATACAATCACCTGTTGACTTTTATTATACGTGCGATGCGCAAGTAGATTCTGATGAAAGAACTTTGCCAGATTACAGACCAAGCTGAAGGTGTGGCTTACCATGCAACGTATACATACGACTACAAAAAGCCCTAGCAGACATCTGGGCCTGAACTAATCGTAACTTTACATATGTCGCGTTTAGTATGCTATCCATAGAGGCGACATATATATATAGGTAGTAGGGTGGAAAAAGAGGATGTAACGACCGGCGGTAAGAGGCGGAGATCATCATAGCTATAAAAGCTTCTCACTTGCTTCCAATATCGGCGTCAAATGGGATTACTCTAGAGCACAAGATAGAGGAAGACTCGACTGTAACAAGAGCTCTGGCGAAGCCAGAGACTTGTTCAAGCTCACCTACAATAAAATGTGCCCGTGTACAATTTGTTGTTAGAAGGAGAAAAGAGGAAAGGAAGAATGAAGCGGAAATGCAGATGGATGAATTATATGTGCTGCCTTCCTCGAGGGGCCCGCTTTTCCACAGCAGAGATTGTGCTGGCCCAAGCTTTAGTCTAGGTAATCCGCGGGGTCTTGCAAGCAACTAAGTGCCTTCTCATAGCCATTAGGCTGTCTAGATACATCCCCCGTGGAAATAGCGGGTCTGGCTGGAGCTGTGACCAATGGCGTGGCCCGTGAAATAATCGCCCGCTTAAATGACTAGCGCCACGGTCCCCCGAGCCACTCGAGCCATTCGACCCAGCCAATGGCCGGTGCTGAGTTCCCGAGAGTGAGCGATTCAAGCACCGTTCGAAAAAGGACGTCAACACCTCGAGCCGGCCCTCAGCAACCAATTGACCGCCACCCGCCTCCTCTTCCCGTCCTGCATCCGTCTCCCTCTCTCCTCCCAACCTCGCATTCCGTCGGGACGACACGATGCTTCGACAGACGCTGGCTCGTTCGGCTTGGCGGACGCCCCGGCACGCCGCCGCCAAATCCTCGAGAGCTTTTTCCGCCTCACCCCGACGCCCGGCCGAGGTCGAGCTCACAGTTGGTCTGTCAAGCCGCTCCACCATTGCGGCACATCTGCTAACGGACCTACAGATGGAAAGAAGGTGTCCATCAAAGGTACGCTTGCGACCTAATCCCCTGGCCGAGACTGTAGAGCTCCCGGGACTAACTGCGCATCAACAATAGCTGGCTCGGCTTTAATTCAAGCCTGCGAGAAGGCTGGTGTCACAATCCCTAGGTTAGCTACATTCTTTAATAGATAAATGAGATAGATGTTAGGACATTGCTAACATAACCACTCCCAGATACTGTTACCATGAGTACGAACATGATCTCACTTTCGGCCTACCCCCTCCATTTGCTGACAATATCGCTCAGGAAATTAATGATTGCTGGTAACTGTCGTATGTGTCTCGTCGAAGTCGAACGCGCTCCTAAACCCGTTGCCTCATGTGCCTGGCCCGTACAGCCCGGCATGGTCGTCAAGACGAACTCACCACTCGCACACAAAGCCCGAGAAGGAGTAATGGAGTTTCTGCTGGCAAATCACCCCCTCGACTGCCCTATCTGCGATCAAGGTGGCGAGTGTGATCTCCAGGATCAGTCTATGCGCTATGGTGGTGATAGAGGCCGATTCCACGAAGTCGGTGGCAAGCGAGCGGTGGAGGACAAAAACATTGGACCCCTAATCAAAACCTCCATGAACCGATGCATTCACTGCACGAGGTGTATTCGATTCTCAAACGATGTCGCCGGTGCTCCTGAAATGGGTTCATTCGGTCGTGGAAATGATATCCAAATCGGTACCTACCTCGAACAGAACCTCGACTCCGAAATGTCCGGTAACGTGATCGACCTATGCCCTGTCGGCGCTCTCACATCGAAGCCCTACGCTTTCCGAGCTCGCCCCTGGGAGCTGAAGAAGACCGAGTCTATCGACGTTTTGGATGGTTTGGGATCTGCAATTCGTGTGGACAGCCGTGGCCTTGAGGTATTGCGTGTCCAGCCCCGCCTAAACGACGACGTAAACGAGGAATGGATTAACGACAAGACCCGATTCGCCTGTGATGGTCTCAAGACCCAGCGCTTGACGATGCCTCTCGTTCGGAGAAACAACAAGTTTGAGCCTGCTACTTGGGAACAAGCCCTGACTGAGATTGGTGCCGCTTACCAGCACCTTGCGCCCAAACCCAATGAGTTCAAGGTGATCGCTGGTGAATTGACGGAAGTTGAGTCTATGGTGGCTATGAAAGATCTAGCAAACAAACTTGGTCACGACAACCTTGCCCTCGATATGCCCTCTGGAAGTCAGCCTATTGCCCATGGTATCGATGTTCGGACTAACTACCTCTTCAACTCCAAGATCTGGGGTGTAGAGGATGTCGATTGCCTGCTTCTTGTTGGCACCAACCCGAGACACGAAGCTGCTGGTTTAAACGCCCGTATCCGGAAGCAATGGTTACGCTCAGACTTGGAGATTGGCGTTGTTGGTGAAACCTGGCAGTCGACCTTCGAGTTCGAGCACCTCGGTGCCGATTTCGCTGCTCTAAAGAAAGCTCTTGCTGGCCCCTTCGGAAAGAAACTGCAATCGGCGAAGAAGCCTATGATCATCGTCGGTTCCGGTGTAACAGACCATGCCGATGCCAAGGCTTTCTACGAGCTGATTGGATCATTTGTTGAAAAGAATGCTGCTAACTTCCAGACCGAGGAGCACAACGGGTTTAATATCCTGCAGCGGGCAGCTTCAAGAGCGGGTGCTTTTGAGGTTGGCTTTACAACACCCTCACCTGAGGTCGCTGAGACCAAGCCCAAATTCATCTGGCTACTCGGCGCTGATGAGTTTGCTGATGCTGATATTCCTAAAGACGCCTTTGTTGTATACCAAGGCCACCATGGTGATCGGGGAGCTCAAATTGCAGACATTGTTTTGCCCGGAGCTGCTTACACAGAGAAGGCCGGCACATATGTCAACACCGAAGGGCGAGTGCAAATGACCCGTGCTGCCACCTCCCTGCCCGGTGCTGCTCGCACAGACTGGAAAATTATCCGCGCTATTAGCGAGTTCCTCGGCGCCCCTCTTCCGTATGACGATGTTGCCATGCTGCGAGACAGAATGGTTGAGATCAGCCCTGCGCTGGCCGCCTACGATATCGTCGAGCCCACATCACTCCAGCAGCTCAGCAAAGTACAGCTAGTAGATCAGAACAAGGGCGCGAAGCCGACTGGCGAGCCTCTGAAGAAGGTCATACAGGATTTCTACTTCACAGACGTTATTTCTAGGAGGTAAGCTGAAGTTTTGATAAACCTACTTTTGATAATGCATACTGATTCCATGAACTAGTTCACCCACAATGGCTCGCTGTTCAGTCGCAAAGGCAACTAGCAATCCCGACAACAACTTGATGGCACCCGGTATGACTGAGGATAGGCCAATGGGACGAGTTGCCTACGGCCCATAATTGATATAAATAGACGCCGGAGATCGATTCGAGTTGCAAGTCGGCGAAAGGAATCTATAGATGCGGGATAATATGGCCGCAGTATTTCGTCTATGAAAAAACGCCCGTCAATTCCATATGGAAGGGAGGATAGAAAGGGGCTTTTGAACATTTTATTTCCCTTTGTCGCCGCCAGGTTGAATGGTGGGAGCGCACTACGCTATGTGTAGTAAATGTACATATATCACATAGTTATTTCCATCGATCGATGGAGTTACACAGAGATGGCTAAGGGCGTACGTAGTCAAGTGGCTAGGGGAGCATAAGTAGAAGATGAATCGTACATTGAAAGTTATCTCTTTTCTTCGCCACAAACATCTGTGATACTAGTGTGATGTCTAGGAAAACGAATCTATACGGAAAACGGCGCAAAGAGTACAGGCTCGTGGTCGAGCTAATCAACTCAGAGTAGAGAGGATTAATTAGATTCGCTCTCTTAAGTAAGCGCGGCAATAGAGCAGATCAACTCAGCGTAAATGCCATCCGTACCAGAGATCTCTCTCAAAACACTACTTTGGGGGACCATCTCCGTATGACGAATTAGGTATAACTCAACGAGAAAGGTATGAATTAAACTATCAAATTAAAACGAGACATCTTTGATTACTCTAGACGTGGAGGGCATGTAAGGAAACTTTTGAGTTAGTACAAACTAGAGCCTATGTAACACTGCCTCTTCATAGCACAAAATACAAGAGCATGGGAACTGTTCTCCCTCATTATGTTTAGACCTGCTGATTTTTCCCATGTCAAGTCAACGACTTTTCTTTTATGTAATACCACTTGAAAAACTGCAACCTGAATTCTCCAATGACCAACACAGAGTACTTTATTCTTTGCAGAATGTTCTACGCGGTTGAGATTGGGGAAACCATCCACGCAACTATATGAGACGATACGTCGTGATTATGCCGTATGGAACTTGGAGTGAATGGAAAATGGGACCCCTAACCAGACTGACCAAGGTGAGTAAGCCTTGGGCTCAATGATGGGTGGAGTGGTCACGTATTTCCGGACATTCGATGCCATATTGCAACATCCATAACCATGATGTGTCCAAAGCACCCAGGCAAGGCAGTAGCCTGCTGAGCGTAGGATGTCGTAGACTTATGATTCGTAAATTCTCTGTTCCAGATGATGCTTCTGTGCGACTTGTCATATGTTGATCGCTCTGAGCAACAGTTGAGCTGAAATTTGTCGATGTGTGCGTAGTTCGGAAGCTGACTATTAGAAACACGAAATTTTTATTAGGATGAAAAGCAAAGCAGCGGACCCCGACATTCTGCGAGACCACAGCTGGCGGAGAGCAACGAGTAACCACTATCGTAAACTTAACTGGGTGAAATTCTCCTTTAAAGATGATTGTGATTATTGGAATCCACGGCCGCCATAGCGAGGCCCCGCGGGCATACGGCCAACACCAGGTCCAACGCCAGGACCAGGCCGTGTGGCAATGGCGGGGTTTGTGCATAGCATACCGACTCGACTGCCAAATTTAGATCCGCGAAGAGACACCATGTGCTTGCGGATGTGAGCAGCCACAATTTCCTTGTGTTGCGGGTTGGCGTGTTGCAAAATCCACTGGATCAGATAGTTACCATATTGGTCGCTTGCGATATCGATTAAAGGAATGCGAGGGCGGTCGATCCGACCTTCACACACTCGGTCAAGGTAGCGCGTCAGGAATTCTGCTCCTCCAATCTTCAAGCACTTCTCAACTACCTTGGAGGCGTACTGGTCCATGCTATATTCAGCAGCATAGCGAATTACATGATCAATTGCCCTGCTGCGGTCAGCCGGCGCTCCATGCTCACAAATATGCTGAATACACCAGTTGCCGAACTGTCCATGAGCGACGATATCAATATTGCTGAGCACTTCCTCAATGCAAGGTCTCTGAGTGGCTGTTAGTTCTACAATACCGACATCAAATATCAAATTGTGGGAATACAGACCTTGTCTTCCTCGAGACAATTCTCAAAAATATTTTGGACCACAAGACTCCCCGTCTCGCCTAGAGCGACCTCGTGCCACATTCCACGGAGTGCTTCGTTTACATATTTCATGATCTGAGGTGGGGACTCAGTCCATCGGAGCTCAAAGAGCTTCTGCCAAACATGACAAGCGTAACGATGAATAACGGTTTCTGGAATACGGCGAAGAAGCTCATGAACCATAATGGCTTTGTAGTCTTCTGGAACAGAATCAAAAGCCTTTTGGACCACATGGCAACCGAACGGGTCCATAGATAAGGTGAGGGTACATCCTCTGATGGCTTCTGCGATCTTGATTACTTGCTCCGGAGTCCCGTGCTCAAAGCATCGCTGGACCAAGAAGTTTCCAAATCGGTTGACCATCAAAGGATAAGCTTGAGCAACAATAGCCTCGACAATCTCGTACTTCTGATCTGGAGTTCCAACTTTGAGTTTCTGTTGAAGGAAGATAGAAGCTTGCTGGTCGTTGCTGCATACGATCTTGTCGACAATATACTTCCAATTGCAATTGACGTTGCGATCTAGCAGTCGACGGTAGTTTAGCGGCTCCGTGGTAGGCAAGTACGTTTGTCCTTCGGTCGAAGTGGGCTATTACAAGTATGAAAGTTAGCCAGAGCATCTTCACTGGATCTTGGGGTTTTCAACTTACCTCGGACTTCCACGGCCCAGCACTACCTGACATGGAAGTGAACTCGCTAGCCAGTGGGGACAGGGAGGTACCGACAGGCGGTGACTGATAGTTAGCATATACTCCAGTATTCATATTGTTTTGTGAGCCACCAGATGTGATTACACCAGGGTCATACTGTCCTTGAGGATAAGGGTATGCACAATAGCCAGGCTGGGTGTTATAGCTTTGGCTAGTGCCGTTGAAGCCTTGACCGCCAAATCGAGCATCGTAACGATTATTTCGTCTACTACCCGGTGGTTTAGTGGTGAAGTCAAAATCTGGGGTAAGTCGCTCTGCCCTGAAATTGTCGGCGGTAGCAGGGTCGTAAGACATGCTAGGCTCGACATAGCTGTGACTTGCAGCTCGTCCAGACCATGGTCCATTCTGCGGCATCCCAAGAGGAGGGGGGCCACTTAGGCCAACGGCACTTGGTGTTTGTTTAAGGCTGCCCCATATGTTGCGTGAACTATTGAAGCCCGTCGCGGACAAAGCATCACTGGTATCAGATCGGCTGTCGTCGTAGCCAGGCCAAGGGCGACCGCCCTCTCTACCCATGTAATGAGTATTGGTGTTGGCAGGATGGAGACTTGGAGGGCGTGACACAGGAGGTGCCTGTTGATGCCCATTAGAGAATCCATTCTCGACCGGGGAGACACTGGTTGGCTGACTCAAGCCTACGTGGCCGTGGCGAGTCGAAGCAAGTTCCTGATCAAGACGAGATATCTTGCTTTGGGCTTGAGCAAGCTCAAACTTGAGTCGCAGCACCTCTTCATCACTGGTAGCAGATTCATTCATCGTAGCGCTTGCTGGTCGAGTGATGGGGCAGGCATTGCCGAACATGTCGGTGGCAGGGGTTATCGGCACTGAGCTGCTGGTTGCAGTGTGTTCAAGCTTGAGTCCATCATTAGCGTCTACCGAGTAGTTGAGACCGCTGCCAATAGGAGGAATGCCGGATAATTGTCGAGCCAGCCTAGGTGGACTAGAATTGGTGAGACTCGATTCCAGGATCTCAGAAGTACCAAATGTTTCGAGGTTTGGCTGAGCACTCTGTTCCAAAGATGTCAGCTGGAGGCAATTATGTAACCAAATCACGTTTTCAAAACTGACATTAGGACAGCTTTGATTGACTAGCGATGAGGCTGAGAGAACCCCGTGGGGTCTCTTCTGCGAGGATTGGCCATTCGGTTCCTGTTACACATACTAGTTGGCTTCAATGAAAGGCAAAACAGAACTCAAAGATGATTGAAGGACAGATGTTAACGGTGCTAGGCAAATGGTCTGTGGTCTAATGTAGATATGGGTAAAATAATTTATGGGCATCAGTTGGTGGCATAGGATATCTTTGGTATTCTGACGAGACTTACAAAAATAAGGAGGGATTTTAGTTGGTCACCTACAGCGGCAATGGAGAAATCCTCCTTGCCGACCTTGGTGTTTTCGTCCATCTGACTTGTCTTGGACCCCGGAGTGCGGCGTAGAGTCGGAGACCCAGTTGAGCGGGCCACAGACATACTGCAGCTCTGGGTTGAACGGACAAATCTCGATTCTAGACTGGGTATAAAACGTTTGCAGAGGCTGTGATTGATGGGGTTGTTGGGGTTTTCAGCTGATTTTCTAGTTACCCACGCAAAATCCACAAATGAAAGATATGCCAGGATAGCAAAGATTAGATCATGTGGCGAGTGAGAGATGCCAGAATTGGCCAGTGACCAGTTGTGGTCAAATATTGGAGATGCGAGATGGAGTGGAGATGAAAAGACGAAAGACGGAATACCACGAACAGGCGGCGTTCAAAACGATTAGACGACCACAATATGACAAGTTAGAGCTCAGATAATTACAGGTGTAAGGAAGCCAGCTCCGGGTGGATGCAAGTTGAGATGAGGCGGGAGAAGGTGTCAGGAGCGGCCGTATTGAGTCGAACAAGATGTGCTTGCTACCTGCCAACACGAGGTAGGGGCTTACTAGTACATGTGACGGATGGTTACTGGTTGTCGGGACCGAAAGAGGGTGTTTAAATATGAGCGTGGCAGTAGCCGTACGCCGATGTATATCTTTGGAAACTGACGGTTCGGAAGATTACTGGTAGATGGCAGATGCACCGAACCTAGAACTTGTTAGACGAGGCAGGTGTTCGGAAGCAGCCTCACCAACCTAGACGCCGGTAGATGGTGTAGTTTTGTATGACCTAGACGCGGGAAGTGTTAAATGACAGGCGAGGAGAGAGGCCGTTGGTGTCGGCAGATAGAGACGGTGGGAAGTGACTGCCTGTATTGGGGAGATTGCTATACCTTGTCAGATGTTAACAGGCAGAGAGGTGAGGAGGTAGGATGAACGACGGTGCAGACGGGTAAGGAGGTGGATAGGTGGATTTCAAGAGAGGACGTCGTGATGGAGGGGTTGTGGTGACGGAGAAGGAGGAAGAATATAGGAAAGAGAGAATACTATGAGGTACGAGGTAAGATGTGAACATCTGCGAAGGTAGGGGGACTTGAGGGTACCTACATATACCTCAAGTTACGTGTGGGGGGTGGGATGAGGGAGGTAGGTAGGTAGGTCAAGCGCTACTTCTGCAGCAATGGTGCCAAAGGCAGGCATGAGGATACCTCAGGTATCTATGACAGAAGACAAGTAAAGGTAAGTAATGGAAGGCAAGTGAAGATAGGTAAGGTAGGTAAGTATTGGGCGTGTGTAATGTCCTTGCGAGGCATCGTGCACCATGGGGTGGGAGATGTGTGTGGAAAGCGCGATGGACGACGGTGGTTGGAGATGAGCCACCCACACACAAATCTGCATCTGTGATAACCACGTAGCTTTAGAATACTTCGACATTGTTTGTTTGGGTGTGGTTAGACTGCGTAGATACCTACCTACCTTATACTCACCATGTTTGACGGCAATGGATAGGGAAAGAGGCGCATTACCAGCCATGTCAATGCTAAGCAGGTGGATGTAAGTGTGCAGGGGAAATGGTATACTACTCGAAAATTCGTTTCTTAAGTTGTAAGTAGAAGTGAAATCCCATATGGCCTCTCAGGAAATGTCCTCCTAGACGCACTTCGTCTGCTACTTCCAGCTACCGACCTGAAAATGTCCCGCTAAAAGTACGGGGAATAGCTTCTCAACATAAAGCTATTCTATTTAACTTCAAAAAGCTCCGTGCTTTTGGACAAGTAAGCAACTCGGATTTGAAACCTGCCTAGTAGATTGAGGAGGTAATGCATATCACCTATTGGTGACAGGTGGCCTTTTGCAGTGGTGCAAATAAGGGCAAAAGGGAAACTCCGTCATCTGGAGTTGAGGAAGATGTAGTAGGAGATGGTGCATAAAATGTTGGATATATCGAAAGCCTTACTATGAGAGCCGCAATTTGAAGGTTGGTGCATTGCAGAAGAAACATATGAGTACAGAATAGTCCGCCTTAATTTCTATATGACCACTCAAAACACCCCTAAACGAGTCGCAAACTTTCATGACAACTGCATCACGTAGACTCTTAAGCAGTAAATCCATTGCTTAGTTTCGCAGCTGACGCTGGGATACGGTTCATGGGTGTCATCCCATCCACATGCGGCCAATTTAGCTCTAGAAATGTGACACACTTTCGTAGGTTGCGCGTCAAAAGTAGGAGAAGTAGTGCCCCCATTGGGGTTGACGGTTCAACAGAGGAGCTTAGTCTGGAGAGTCTGATTCCATCGTTGCTAAGATTCTCGCCTTCCCGACTCCTACCTCGATGCTCTTCCTGTCAATCTTTCGTGGCCGTTGCAAATGTTATACATGTCGATAATACAAGGGTTAAATTGGCGCAAACTAGTGTCTTATCTGCCTCTCTTGTCTTTTTTCTCTTCACCGAAGCGTTAGTGTCGGGGTCATTCGCGGGGCTCGACAAAGAACCATACCTGGTGCTGTGCGCTTCTTCTTTGGCGCGCCCTTTCCACGCTGCCTCCGGCTGTAAAAATTTGTCAGCATTCCCACGCAATGTGCAACGCGACTACACGAGGGCGACTTGCCCTGCTAGATGTTCTTGTCGATCATCCTCTTCTTCATCCAAAGTCTCTAGTTCCAGGCTCCTGAATTCCTTTTCTAATGTATTTATCGTGGGGCCCCTCGGGGGATAATATTTCGCTAGCGACGGTCCTCGAAGCCTTTGGCGAAGAATCTTATTTCCCATTCGTATTCTTTCGGGGTTGTAGGTAGTCGAGAAGACCTGGCACTGGACCTGAATTGCAGGTCAGAATTTGAAGCAGAGATTGACGGACGCAGAAACAATCTCACCTTCATCAAGTCCAGTAGCCGTGCACGAGGGACGGCCGCCATCTTGAATCGCTGTGCGGCTCGATATCTGTATGGCTAGACGATGTCGTCGCACATGGGCAAACTGCACGATAACCAAAACCGAAAGTTTGATGGAGTTGGAAGTGAGTCCCCACATATGGCCTGTGCTCCACAGCCTCCGTCCAGTAGGTACCTGATTACCTTAGGTAGCAGTACGCAGCAAGGGTACGGACTAGTACCTAATACCTTAAGTATCCCCAAGGCAAGTAGGTACCTGCAGTACCAGGTATCTATGCCTATGTACCTGAGTACTCTTCCAAGTTCGAAGCCTCCAATTTCATTTGTGCACAGGCAATCATTTGCTAACTCATAATCCAAGCCCTTCGGAACCCCCTCTGACGGCGTGATCACTATGTCAAAACGGTCTTTCGATGAATTTTCAACAGTTCCTTCAGGTTCTCGGTATTCATTGATATTGCAGCATGCAGACCACCTGCTAAAAGCAGCTCAGTCTCTCAAGCAGGACCTGGAGCGATTGGGAAAGTACAGCACTTCGCCTTCACATGAGAAAATCTTCTCAACTCTCAAGCAACATAATAATGAGATACACCTTGCGACGCAAGCATTATCTCATGATGAGGTGCATTCTCCAATAATCCGTTCAGAAGTCGCATCGTATCTCTAACGCCCCTTTATAGACTTCCAGTGTGAGCACAGCATCAGAGAGCACTCACAAGGTCCAGAAAATAGACAAGCAACAAGACTCTTCCAATGAACACCCGCAGTCGGGATTTTTGATTCCTAATCCTACAGTACTCACAAAATGGACGTCTCAAGATATTTGCGATGCAGATTCGCAGCCGCCGCTGCCCCCTGCACTGGACCCTGTTCTCGAAAAGGCAGCACGTACGCATGCCGGCGTAGCGAGAGGCATCGGGGAGATGGATTATGAGCGGCTTGAGTGGATTGGGGATGCATATCTGTATTTGATCTCATCCGCATTCATATATCAGACATTTCCCAATCTTGCCGCTGGGCGATGCTCGCAACTTCGCGAACGACTTGTAAAGAACGAGACGTTGTCCGATTTCACCGTACGATACAACCTCGACAAGCGAGCTAGGTTGCCCACTGAATACCAGCCTGGCGGCAGGCCATCCCAGACAGGCGCTGGCACGTCGGCATCAAAAAAGGAACGGAAGAAGATTCTTGGCGACCTCCTGGAAGCCTACATGGCCGCGGCCATCCTAGGTGATGTTGGCGGCCTCTCGCGCGTCACTACATGGCTAAAGCAAGTTTGGGCCACTACACTTCAGCGAGAGATACGTGACGAACACAAGAAATCTGCTGTTGAGGGCTATTCTAACGCTGTCGGAGGAGAGGGCCAGTTTAGTGGTGGTAGTTCAGCGCAACCTCTTCCACCGAAAGTAGTCTTGAACAAAGCCATTGGAACGAAGACGGTAAAGATCACTTATCAAGATGAGGGCCAACCGAAGAAGGACAAGAATACAGGCTTACCATGGTTCACCGTGGCGGCTTATTACAATGGCTTGGGCGAAACAAATCTCAGGCTTGGGCACGGAAGCGGCCTCTCAAAAAAGGATGCAGGCGAAAAAGCAGCACTTCAGGCTTTGGAGAACAAGAAGTTGATCAAGCGACTGCAAAAGCTGAAGGATGACATGAATGCCACGCTTGCCAACACTGAAAAGCCCTTGGATAAGTAAAAGAGAGCAATATCTGCCTCAGATCATTAATGTCCCGTCTGTGCCCGATCAAAGGACTACTGAGCACATATATGAGCACATCAATTTCTCATTGGTATTGTTGCTCATAGGCCTCTCGGTACTTTCTGCCATAGATGCAGTACTGTAAAGGGGGCACAACCAGTCGGACCAGGCACTTAGAGTAGCGGTCCTTACCACTTGAGTTGACCTCTGCCCCAGGAATCCGCATCCCCAAATGTACGTTACATTTATAATCGATTAGTAACAAAATAATATGTATATAAGCCAGGTCAGCGGACGCATGGTAGAATTAGGCCTCATTAGTAAAAGGTGAGGAAAGCAGCCCCTTTGATTCAACCGCACAGCTTCTTCGTACTTAGGTACTTACCTATTCACATACTTTACATACCTACCATTCCATACTATACCTAACATAACTCCGCCCAAAACAAAAGAAATATCGGTTGTCGAATATGACAGCGTCCAAACACAAGTATCTTGGTCCCAGTGAGGGTCGAACTCACGACCTTCGCATCACTAATGTTATAAGAGACTTATAATATTAGTACGACGCTCTAACCAACTGAGCTATGGGACCCAATTGGATGATTTCAGGGGCTGAAAATGGTTGCTATATCGCTACAATTGGGGTTCTGGGTATCTCCAATCAGTGAGGAGGCATATTGAAGCTTTTTTAAAATGCTTTTCGATAGTGAAGGCACCAGCTGGCATTAAGAATGTGCCTAGACGTAGCCGTTTCTTGAAGACGTATCCTATAACTCATCTGCCTTCTCACATTGAGTGAAGCCATCATGTCACCTATGCAACATTGTGTAACACCGGCAACTTGGCAATCACAAGCTTCACTTACACATTTGTCAAGCACTCTTACTTACCTACATAGAGTCTTCCTGATAGATTGATACATATTTCCAAATGTCCACACAGGCCCTCCAGCATATGTTGTGCGTCTCACTGAGCTCCGAAGGGTGTGAGAAGTCTACTAAGGGTCGTTCTATGCAGCGTTGTTAATGTCAAGTCAGCCAGCTATTCCGAGGTTAGATAAGTAGAAAGTATGTCAGATGAGGCCGTCCCGAAATTCTAAGACCAAGAATAGAGATATTAGACTTGACAGATTCATCGATACATTGAGTAGCTATAGGCTGGACATAGAACAATTTCAAAATCAGTCACTTTCATCTTCGATAAAATGTCACAACGGCTTTACCATGCCCTACTAGTTCAATGTCAACGTTAATGCCGATCAAAGGTTGTTTAGGCTCCACGTGAGGACCTGAGCTAACTCCGCATCTGCTGGTCCAAGTGACACTCTACAACCAGTACAACCTAAACATGGCTTATAATCCATCACCCACTGGCTGGCAACTAGCAGCGTATCTCGTATCTCCCGCAATACCTTTGTCTTCTCGCTTGTTCAATCTTCAGATACCCCAGGTAACGCGGCCATAAATTCCCCCAGGCACTTCACCTTGTCTCCGTTCGCAGGAATCTAAAGCATGATCAGCACCGAGTTAACATTCCTAGCGGCAAACATCTTACCGATTCCATATTAACACCCTTACTCTTATAGTGCTTCTGAATAGCCTCCATGTTCTTGATGTAGCCATCGTATCGCTTATCAAAGCGTTCCTCATCGTCCATCTGCTCTCTAGCTCGGCTCAGGTATCGATGTTTGGCGACGTCACGGCTGCATTCGAGAACGATGACTTTCAGGGGCATGCCAATCTAATATACCCAAGGCATTAGTCTAGTCTCTCCTTCATTTGGCGTCCCCCTGAGATTATCTTGTATTCTTACTGTCTTTTCGAACGCGCGAGCAGTCTTCATATTACGCGGGAACCCATCAATCAACCAAGTAGTCTCTGTGACATCCACATTCGGCGTAGAATTTATCTTGTCCTTGAGAATCGGGATGAGCACGTCAGCAGGTAGTAACTTGTTATCTCGCAAGTAATCACGAATCTTGTTGTGATCGATGTCGTTCCCAGCCTGGATCGTCGTAGGGTCACAGAGTTCCCGTAGATAGTCCCCAACAGAGAGGTGGTGATGAGGAGGACGCTTCAACGATTTGACAGCCTCCTTGCAAACCGTGCCTTTGCCACTTCCTGGAGGCCCAAGAACGAAGACAATCTTATTGTTACCTGGATTCATGGTGCTGTCCATTGTGGGTATCATAGAAGTGTATTACAAGTAGACTCATGGATTTCGAATGCCTAGCCAGTGCTTTTGAAGAGGAGGATTTAAGTATACAAGCTTTGTTGAAACTCGTTTGGGCTTCCATCAGAATACTCAAATACAAACATCATTTGTTTTCACTAGGCAACATGATTGTACAGATAGAAGATTCCCGAATGAATGAGGTTGCTGTAGGAATAATCAGCTTGCTCGGTACTGCAAACAGTACGTGTGGTAATATGATCAATTAACGGCCACACTAGGTTGGTTGCCCCTAGAAAACGTCCGTTAAGTCATTATTGTCCTATTTTTATTCCAGAACTTATCAGAATTTTCCAAATGTCACTCTTGTTTGTTTGATGGTCCTTTGTCTTCAAGTACAGTCATCCAATTTGGGTCAAACATTGCACAAGTAGGCATCGAGTTTCCCATAAGTCTTCCAGTATTTATTCTCTCCTACCTTCTTCTTTCCATGCCATCTGTCTCCAGTTGGATACAACAGCGGCTCAAAGAACGATTGACTATGATGTCAAACCTTCATCTCTCGTGGACTGCGTCCATGGCAGTCATTTTCACTGCTCTTGCGACAATGGCAGCCCTCCTGATCTATTGGAATCATACCAACAGCAAAGACATCATTCCCGTCTCCGTCAACTTTCACTTCACTCGTAAATGCAATAAGGAGTGTCAATTTTGCTTCCACACTGAAAAGTCCTCTCACGTCGCCACGGAAGACGAGATGAAGCAGGGGCTCAGGCTCCTTAAAAAGGCAGGCAGTAAGTAACTTTCCGGGCATTCCCCGTTCTTGATGTAGCGATTTGTAGAGCACAGGTGCTCATTTGCAGATTGATCTTGCCCTTGGGTGTCTTTCATTGAATTTCGGGAGGACCACAAACTGGCTTCACATGATAATTTCTGACCTAAACGTATCATAGTGCGGAAAATCAATTTCGCTGGAGGCGAGCCGTTCCTTTACCCGCAAGTGCTGGCTATGCTCTGCCACTTCTGCAAAGAAGAGCTGGGGCTCGAAAGTGTGAGCATCATCACCAATGGAACAAAGGTAACCAAGAAGTGGATGGACAAGCATGGACGGTCGGTGGACGTTCTAGGCGTCAGTTGCGACAGTTTCGACGAGCAAACGAACATTGCTATTGGTCGCGGTACCGGCAATAACGTCAAACAGCTCTTCCAGATACGTGATTGGTGTCGTGAACTGGGTATCAAGTTCAAGTTGAATACGGTCATCTGCGTGCACAATTGGCAAGAAGACATGGCAGACATGGTACAAGAACTTGACCCCTTCCGATGGAAGGTCTTCCAAGTCCTTTACGTCGAGGGAGAGAATGATTCTTCGGATGACCAGGTCAATGTGAATAAGCGAAAGCGAAACGCCAAGAAGCTTCTCATCTCGGATGACCAGTTCAAGGCATTCTGCGATAAACATCGACACCTTGCCTCATTTGTACCTGAGCCAAACTCGGTCATGGCTTCTAGTTACCTTCTCCTTGATGAGTATCTTTGCTTCCTTGACAAGGGCACCGGGCCTGAGAAGCAGTCACGGTCAATTCTAGAGGTTGGAGTGCAGAGGGCATTGAGCGAGGTTCACTGGGACCAGCGTGCCTTCAATGAGCGTGGCGGTGTGTACGATTGGACCAAAGCGGTCGAGGAAGATGCGGAAGAGGTGTGCGGCTCTAAGGGATTGTCGTGGTGAGGAAGCATTACGATCATGATGTGGACAAGACAGTAGTCTTTGGGATTTGCTTTGTTCCTAGTAGAGCCAGACAGCCATCTCTCGCTCCGGTCTCCTTCCTGCTTCTATTGCCAGAAAGTCAACAGGAAGTTATTTCGATTACGTATAGGAATGTCGAGTAGGGCAACAAGACAATTAGTGCCACCATCAGGTATCAAACCACCGGGCATGGAGGCAAAGCTGGCGATAGAGCAGGATACTTCGGTACTGAGAGGGCGTTTGTCTGGTTGTCTGATTGTCTCATTAAATCAAATAGCTACCTAGGTCGACTGAGACTTTGAAGGTAATTGACAAAAGATGCAATGAATAATTTGGTGCGTGATTGCTTTGTGCTAGTTGTTGTGCATCGAATTCTGATATGTAGTCTGGAATGGCGATTCTGGATGCTTCTATTTCCTCCTGGCGGTGCATGTCCTAATGTTTGTTTGCTGAGGTGGGTAGGTACTTTAAATAATTGCGGCTTGCCGTGATAGAATCTTTGCTGTAAAAAAACAACAACTCAGCCATTCAAGTTGTCCTGAGCTTAACATCAGAACCTTTTCCAACTATACCACGGCGCAGGAATCATTCTGTTTCCCTACCTGTTCATGGTTCGAGGCTGTTGGCGAATCTCAAGATGCATCTAATAGGGCCAAAGCTCGGCGCTCCCTTTAGTGCTCCAAGGCTTACACGTATTGTATCCAAGGTGGAAGTCGAGCGCAAGTTCAACCTCGGGCCTAAATTTGTTTCTGTTTTCTTGTCTGAGGAATGGGCGCACTCCCAAGCACGATATCGTCAGGTCTACAATAACCAAAGCGGTGGTCCTTCCTTCACCGTTGTCAAGCAGCCAGGCCAGATAATCCGTGATATCTACTACGACACCCAGAATGAGCAACTAAGCGCCCTGGGCCTCTGGGTACGGCAGCGGCATGTTCGATACTTCCCTCTCAGCTCTTCTCAAGAGATGAACGATAACTGCTGCGAGGCCGCCACCAAACCTGGTAGCGCGACAGTTGAAGATCACAGGTGAGAATCCCGATACCCGCATTCAATCAGTCGATATCTTCTAGGCCAGTAGAAAGAGTTGTGAGGCTCTATGACTATTGTGCACACACCTACACACAGCATATTTTTCTTCCTTTTTTACTCTCGAGTCAATCGCTGATGTTTAGATATTCGCATAGCCACAAGGCACAATGGAATGCCAAATTGCGATTCGGCGGCCATTTCAACGACTCAGAATTTGTTGAGATCGATGGGGAAAAGAACGTGTCAGATGAGGTCCTAAGAATTACAGGATCAAAGACAAGATTGGAGGACTTGCAGGTAGTCACCGATCTCCAGACTAAACGTAGATCGTGGGAGGTATCACAGCTGGCCGACGGTACAACCCCCTCAGCGAAAATGACGATTGTGATGGACGATGTGACTGAGGCCGAGGCCGAGGCCGAGGCCATGAGCAAGAATGGTGGACTTGGTAGATCTGCCTTCACTCATACCATCGGGGAGGTGGAGCTTTTCCAAGAGTTTACGACGGTGGGCAAGGACATGGAGGAGCACGAGACAGAGAGGAAGAAGATAGCAGCGCTGAGAATGGAGGAGCTAAAGGAGTTCATGCTGGCGAACACGAGCCTTTTTGCAATGACTCCACGGCCCATCGGCAAGCTGACAGCATATGATACATGGAAACGCTCACTTGCAATCGCCAACACTCGTCGTTGACCATCTTTTCACTGATGTTAGATTCGATATCGACATGCCTCCCATTCCCTCTTAGGGTCTAATGTTGTAGGCAGTCTACTATGTATGTGGCTCAAGGCGATAGATAGAGACATCATCCTGAAAGTTGGGCTTGCTACCTACCTAGATAGGTACCCAGTTTAGGAATAACCCTAGACTACCTAATATTTACGCTCGCAATCGCCTACTTTTCTCCTCAAGAAGGGAAATTCAGTCACAGTAGCGTGGAGATAGGAACTATAATACCTAACCTGAAATCCCTAACATAGGTAGATACCTACTAACATGCATCTCTTCAACTGAGTTTAACAATGTCGGACAAAAATCGGCGTCTTCACGTGCTGCTAAGATAATCTTAGCGCCAAGTACTGCACGCGGCCTCGGGAAGTGTTGGCGGCTGCCCCACTAGGAGATACCTATCTACGCTAACCCCAGCAAGAATGGGGGGACGGGGGGTTAGAATCAGGGGTCCCATAAGTAGCCACTCGCCAGCAAGTCAGCGTTGCAGCTAGGGGTATCCGCCGCCCACTGTTGACGCCGAGGCAAAAGCTGGAGCCTCACCTAAGTGTCACCCAATTACCTACTGAGCGCTCGCATTTGAGCTCAACCAGCCGATGAGGCATGGTGAACTGCACTCGCCCCTAATGTCTTCTCTGGCCACGCCAAACTTATCCCGCTCAATCTCTTTCTCCGTATCTGTACATTATTGACTTATTCCTACAAAGTAGATACCAAGCCACAGACTTGGGGGGTCCAAGCGCCTCTTTGCAATACATGACGTCTCGTTAATTCTTATCAACTTCTTATCAACTTGCGGTAGCAATTGGGCGGCAAGCCGGCAACGGCCGAACCCCCCCTTACACAAGAGCAGAATACACCACAATAACCTTGCGTAATTGGACAATCGCCTCGAATCTCGTTTCCCCCGAATCAAGGACGGCGGCATTCGAGCGGGAGTAGGGAGTACGCGTCGTGGTCGCACTTGCGGCTCAGACACGAGCTCGCAATGGCGGACTCAGTCGGTATGCACCTGCTGCTTTCTTGACTACACTGATCTATATCTTCCGCTTTTGCTATTTCAGTTGGCCCGCATTAGCTGGGGTAGTTATACCTCCCGGGCCCTGGCGCTTGTGCTGTCAACACGTACTGACGGATCATTTGTTATCACAGACCGCGTGTTTGTGCACGCACTCAACACTGTCAAGAAGATCCCCAAAACCGGAGCATCACGACCACCGCCCAATGACCGGCTACGTCTATATGGCCTATACAAACAAGCAATGGAGGGTGATGTGGATGGCGTGATGGAGCGACCACGGCCAGGCAACGGTCTAGATCCCGACGAACTGCAACGCGAGAGGGATAAGTGGGATGCATGGAATATTCAGAGTGGCATCAGTCGTACCGAAGCTAAGAGGCGGTATGTTGAGGCCCTCATCGATACCATGCATCGTTATGCCAATACTCCGTAAGTTATCATCTCACTATTTATTATGGTGGTTCATGCATATGGTGGCGAGGTACTCTGCTGGAACACACGACTCTGACTAACCCATCTACTAGAGACGCACTGGAGCTTGTTGGCGAGCTCGAGTTCGTGTGGAATCAGATCAAAAGCAATAGCCCCTCGTCATCAAATTCGTCACCAAAGGATCGCTCCTCCTTTGTGGAACCACAGCGTTTCCAACAACCGCTGAGCGGAACCGAGGGTCCTATGAAAGTATTAAGCCCGATGAGCGAGGATGATGCAGCGGAACATCGATACCGGGATCGAGAAGAGGACGAGGGCGAAGGAGATTACGTTAAGAAAGGGGATCGTTGGTCACGTAAGGTCGAAAGGGCACTTATGCGCTTATCTGCGGAGATAGCAGCATTGCGAGAACAAATTACAACAGGGCGAGAATGGAGAACAAAGAAAGAGAAAAGTATCCCGGCACGGGCTGGCGGGCTACTATTGCTTATCGTAAAGCATTTTGCTGTCGACGTCTTCATCCTTGCTCTTATCTTGATATGGATGCGGAAGCGAAAGGATCGACGACTTGAAGATCAGGTTCGAGCAATTCTTCGAATAGTGCGCGAGTACGCTGGAAAGATGCTCCCGTCTAGGTGATAATAAGCCTCATCCGTGGAGGCTAAATTGTTTTACTAAAGAGGTGGATCTGTGGCGTCTTCGGAGGCTTATTCGCCCTGCACACCACCGACAACGACCAATCTCGTCCGAGCTCTCCCATTCAGAAACTCCGGCGGGAACTTGGAAGCATGTTGACAAGGCAGAAAGTGCATTGTATTTTGACACGTGATGTGATGCTGGTGTGCTCTCTCCAGAGAGGTATATGGTCAGATTTATATATCCAAGAATGGGATTTTCTTGGGTTATCAAGATTCTGACTAGTAAAGCTCTAGGAAAACCAGCCGGTTGGTGATAGAAACTTCTTACCAGCCAAGACTGATCTCCCTTCGGTTCAAGTCAGGGAGGGTATATATTATACAATATGTAAATGTACGTCCCTTGGAGTACTGCTTCTTAGCTTGAAGCATTTTGCCCATGCGGCTACGCTCTGCATTGAATATAGCTGTTATTGGGGAGGCTCAATAGACCCAGCATATAACCTATTGGATCTTTTCTCCTGTACAATGATAATGAAATATACTGAAATATTGCCTCGTGTTTCGGCTTAACTTCCTTCTGGTTCTCCATGCATTGCCCTTTTGGTTGGCATCGCTAAAATGGTAGAAAGATGGCTCAATCTCTTCTTCTTAACCTAAAAAGAATGGTTATTGACCTTTTGGACTGGACTGTCGAGAAGTGGCGTGCACTGGGGTTGTTCATGAATGGTTCATGCGTGGTCCATGAGAGAGGTATCTTTGGTACCTAACCGGAACATGGACCTCAAATACATAGCAATACAACAGATATCCCAGACTACCTAGTAAATTGACATGTATATTATACTGTGCTCTGTCATTGTGTTGAATGGGTATATTTTTTTCGACGGCTCTCAACTTATCGATAATTACAGAATGGGTGAGTGAATGGGACATCACTCCAATTAACAACCCATGTCATTCTATAGGCCATGCTGTCATTACATGCTTCACTACGCCCAGCAACATCAATCCACGATAGCATAAATCGCGAAGAGCTGTCACTTTTAACACGTCTCCAACGGCTTCGTACATAATGAACCAAGCTTGGCCGGCATCATCATACCCCATTTTGGTATACAGCAAAGGACTTTATAACCTGCCTACATTGGAGTGGTCTACTATATTTACATCAACCGCAAATTAAGAACAAGGACTGAATTATGGCTGCCTACAGCATACCTAGCCAAGATGGCGCAGAGGAAATACCTCGTTTGACGACCATTGCTCCATCAATATTTGTTCCAACTGATAGAGACTTCACCAAAACGCCGCCGCCGCTATCAGATGATCCCACAGCCCGCCTTGATGCCGGGTTAGACACACTCGACTGGCACGCCACACGCGTCGAGAACAACATGATTCTTATGCTGCAGAGAGAAGCCGAACGCGTCCGGCGCGTTGCGGAGAATAGCACCAGCCAGCAAACGGTCAAGGAACCGCTCAATAGGACGGGTAACGACCTGCTTCTTGAGGAGAGGCTTCTCGAACAGGACTCGGAGGATGTACTCAAGATATTACGAGAGGCTAGCCAAGATGCTGCGAGCGGCCGCGAGGGCTCGCGCCCACAACTTCCCCCGCGGCCTAGAGGGCCTCACGACCCGGAATATACGGACCTCGCCACACTGCGTAGTGCTATGTTCAGGACGGCCGTGGATGAGCGACAGACGCCCCGTTCCGAAGCGCTGACGCATGTGCTCAACCTTGTGAAATGGGGATGGGACGATCAGCTCGAAGGACACAGAGGAGTTGTTCAGAAAGAGAAAGACGAGCGCAGAGCTAAGCTTGAGCGCCAATTGAAGGAGGGCAATTTCCCAAAAGCCGCAAACGAATCAGCTACATATATGCAAACTCCCTCTGCGCCGGAGGCTCCTATGGGGATGCGCAACAACTCACTTGGCAGTGATAAGATGGATATAGACGAACAATGAATAATCACCATAAACTGTCCACGTGGGCTATTATCCTGAATACACCAACTACACAAACACCATAGCCGGCCAACCACCACTAGAAAGAGCATTAAAGCCGGTACATGAGAATTAATCGGCGGGTTATACCATTTACTGCTATGGATACTCTGGTTACTGGCTGTTGACTTTGGGACTGTTCTATAGCCAGAAGTATTATTAAAGGTTTATTCCGTATTTGGAGCGGCAGCTGCATTTTTCCTTTCCCACGGTTTCAACGGCGCCTGCATAGCGCCGTGAGTTGAAATTGATGGATCTTCGATGACAGTGTCTGGGATCTCGCGGATGCCCGGAACTGCCTGCCCCGTCTGTAGGAACTTGACGATCTCCTCGAATTTCTTAGGGTATGGCGTCGCCTCCCCGCTCGGATCGGAAGGCAGCGCGGTCCTTGGGACGAATAATTCGGTCTTGGGCGCTTGACGCTGCCAGCTAGGGACCGAGGGATCTACCGCCTCTGGGTATGGAGGATATCCGAGTTCGGCATGAAGGATAGCGAGTCTTCTTTGCTCTGGCGGTACCTGACCTTGGCTTAGCAATGCACATAAATAACGAAGGAGTATATAGGCGTATACATAAAAATGAAAGAATGTGAGAGATGAGACACATGAGAATGGGGATGAATGCCTTACGTTTCCTTCCGCTTCTTGTGCTAGGGTTTGATTTGAGAAAATCCGAGGCTGCAGATTTCCTGACTTGGAAAGCCACTGTTTATATGCGTCTTTCTCTATTTGGACCTTTATACGCTCCGCGAATCTCTCGATACGAGTCTGAAGTGCGATCTCGGCCAGCTGTGAGGCCTCTGGCTCCACGGCATATAGAGCAGCCGTCAACTTGCGCTTTTATCCCCATTTTAATGCACATTTCGAGAGGTTTGATAAGAGGTCGTCCGCATGAAATCTACTTACATTAAATAGTAGATCAGCCTGCCAAGGGTATGTGTCAAAAGCTTTAAATGCAACCTCAGGGTCTTCAGCCGCTCGCCGCTGGATGTCGGCCACCCTCTGTGAGGCTTCCGGTGCTGTCATGTTGATTTATTGGTTAAGGCTTTCTCCGATCTAGATAGGGCGAAGGCAGTATTGAGATAGTATCTCAGGTGATATTTGACATCAGAGCACCCAGAAGGGGTATGATTGAGGTTTGCTGTTTAATGTCTGGTAAGTAGCCTCGAACGAGACTCCGTAGAGATACCGTCTTCTTTTCTCCTTTTGATATGACACTACCCTGAGAAGAATTGTCTTGTAAAAGCCTATATCATTTGGGGGGAAAGCCCACGGTTGGATTCAAGCTTGATGAGAGGTTGTTACCTACCTACCTATACGCATGTGCATCGATCATTTGAATGTGGACATGCCTAAAGCACCTGTAAATTCGGCATCTACACCACTTAAACTGTACCACTGGAGGTAGGTACCTATACCTACACCTACACCTACAGCCTACAGGTACCATGCAAACCCCTCCCCCACGCCTGTGCCAATCTACAAATACGCTAAGCGGGCGTCTCGACCCTTCCAAGATCCTACCTACAGCAGGTAGTGTTACTTACACATCCCTGTCATTCTCTTCCACTTCCTTTATTCCACCATCATCACGATCACGCGATCAAGTGCAGATGCTTGCTCGTTACTGGCAAGCGAACACACTTCCCAATGCGTCGCGCTGCCGTTAGATCTCTTCGGACGACTTGTCAACACACGGCCCGCAGTCTTCCTCGCGCTGGCCGACCGCGACGTTTTCTCTTGTCTCAGCATCCCAACCTTACCCTAACTCGGCTCTCTTCCTCCCGCTCCAACTATGTTCTAGGCGAGCCGCTTCGATCATCCATGTATATCCGTCGCGTTTCCGTTGCGCTGTTGTCGAGCCTCGTGGGGTATGGCGCCTGGTACACATACAAGGGAAACAATACATTAGACCAGACTTTCGGAAGGGCGCTCTCCACCACACCCACAAGGCTCGCGAGCGACGCCACGCCCACTCGAAACGTTCTTGTTGTGGGTGCCGATGAGCTACATACCGGCACTTTCGTTGGCGAAGGCCCTATTTCCAAAAACGTCGACGGAAGTGGGAGAAACGTCTTGGAGATGCTAACACCCGACCAAGCGACCGAAAAGTTGCGACAGAACGAGGCTTCTTTTCTCGTCAACAGGGGACAAGGCGTCTTGCGATATGACATAGTTCAGCTAGCAAGTAACAACCCCATCGAAGATGACCACGCTGAAAGGATTGTGGAAGTGGGTTCAGAAAAGGAAAAATCCAGCAATGATTGGATGTTTTGGGGCGTCTTTGACGGCCATGCGTAGGTTTCAGCCTTTTTACCGATCCTTGCTCAGGTTAAGCTAACAATGCACTCAGGGGATGGACCACATCAGCAAAGCTAAGGCAGACATTAATAAACTATGTTGGCCGGGAATTAAATACTACGTATAAGGCTGCCGAAACGTTGGGCACGGCGCCGTCGCCTGAAGCTATTGATGCTGCCATGAAAGCTGGATTTACCCGTTTAGACAATGATATTGTCCATGATAGTGTGGAGAAAGTCTTAAAGTCTAACTCCAAGAGAGTTGCAGCTGAGCTGCTCGGACCGGCTCTTTCGGGGTCGTGTGCTCTGCTCTCGTTCTATGACAGCAGCTCGAAAACTCTAAGAGTTGCCTGTACAGGCGACTCCCGAGCTGTACTTGGTCGACGGAGCAGTTCTGGTAAATGGACCGCTACGGCCCTCTCTGAAGACCAGACTGGAAGTAACCCGAATGAGGCAGCCCGCCTTCGCAAAGCCCACCCTGGCGAAACTCGTGTTGTCCATAATGGTCGAGTCCTCGGTGGCTTAGAGCCCACGAGAGCTTTCGGCGATGCGAGCTACAAGTGGAGTAGGGATATTTCTGAACGACTTCGCGCTTCCTTTTTTGCTCGACACACCTCACCACATTTGAAAACGCCACCTTATGTGACAGCTGAACCTGTAGTGACTACAACTAAAATCCAGCCTGACAAGGGTGATTTTCTGGTGATGGCTACGGACGGGCTTTGGGAAATGTTGACAAACGAGGAAGTTGTCGGACTTGTTGGTAAATGGATCGAGTCGCAAGCTGCGGAACAGTCTCCTTCCCAGCTTGGGTCAGTATGGTCTAAAATATTTGGCTCCAGCCAGGCTCTACCCGTAGAGGCCAAACAGCAAGAAGGGCCCGATGGTCAGAAAACACCCGTTCGCTTAGGCCAATGGGGTATCTCACCAGATGACAAGGGAAGATTTGTCGTTAAAGATAAGAATGTTGCAACACATCTCATCCGCAATGCGCTTGGCGGGAAGAACGAAGAGCAAGTCTGCGCTTTGCTGACGCTCGTGTCACCATTCTCTAGGAGATATAGGTAAGCTAAGTTGACTATGTTTATCTATGTGCACTAACACTGTGCTAGGGATGATTTAACCGTCCAGGTCATCTTTTTCGGCAATGGCCAGAGAACAGGTGAGGTTACTATTAACCAGGAAGCGTCAAACATTCCACCATCGCCTATCCAGCCTAAATTATAAATCTTATAACTTGGAGAAATCCAAGCGTTACACCATATAGAAGAGGGAATGACGTTTTGGTAGAAAAGAGCATTGTATATTGTATGTTGTGTGTGATAGAAATAGCTGAGCGCGGCGTCTTTGGTTCATATCGAAGCTTGTATTCCTTATTGGCATCACATTGGTGTCCTCGCATACGAAAACGAAGTAAAAGATATTGAATTCACAATCAATTACATTTCAGCATGATGCAGCTAGACAGCCTTCATCCTCACTCGATAACCTGAGAATCTTACTTGCAATGTATTCGCCCCTTTTAACGTCCAAATTATTTATGTATGAATCTCCACCACTTTTTCCTGCCAAGTCTACCCCGCTGAAGATTGCGGAGTGCATTTGGATGTGTGGGAACATCGTGCCAGGTTTGTACGATGGAGGCGACTGAATTCCTGAGCTCTGGTAAGGCTACTTAATAACTCGCCCGAGTGTTACCCCAACCCACCACCATGTCTTGCCCCGGCCTCTGCGGATCTCATGTTCCTGCCAGACGCAGCCGATTGGAGCGCATTTACAGACATGTCGTGAAGCGGGCCTTACTCTTGTCTTTGGCCCTCGGTCTAACCCTTCTCATGATATGAGGAGAAGATATGAGGCCGATCCTGGCTTATATGTCATTATGTTTGAGAGGTAAGTTACTCTCGGCTTATTAGTGGCACCGAGAATCTCGGTGAGGGATCAGTCTTGTTAAAAACAAGGAATACCTCTAAGTGAGTGATAGTGGTAATGGGGAGCGCATATCTAGCTCGATAGGTGAGGAGTATATAAACCCTGGACCTTCAATCAGACGTTTGATTAAAGCCCCTCGAACTTGACATTGAACATGTCGTTGGGCTTACGAAATATGAATATGAGGCTCCTTACTCTCATATGTACATTCCTCTCGGGGCTTTCCTTGACGTCTGCAACGCCTGCACCAAGTATCGAGCAGCATTCGTCGCGGCAATGGCCATACGCACCGTTTAATACAAAGGGGCGGCACGTAGTTAATAATCGCGGAGATGTTGTGACTTGGGCGGGAGTTAATTGGCCTATGAGTGGTGAGTAGACCTCGTGTACATCCACCTAGGATCAGTCAAGATTCAGAGCCTGGAGCTAACATGTGAAAGGCGAGACAATGATTCCAGAGGGCTTGGAGTGGAAATCAGCTGGCGACATCCTCGACGATGTAGCTAGTGTTGGGTTTAATTACATCCGCATGTAAGCTCTTTCTTGTTGCCCAAGATCGTGGGCCTCTATATATATAGGTTATACTTATATGCTGTGAAGGGGCTATGCCATTCAGATGATTGACGAGATATACGATCGCGAGGGACATGACGTCCCCATGATTGATGCGCTGATAGCTGCCTTGGGCTCAACGAATGGGACAAGGGTTGCAAAGGCTATCGTATCGAAGAATCCTAGGTGGACTGTTAAAACCACGCGGTTTGAGATCTGGTCAGGTCAGTATACAGGAGGCCTCTCCCACTTCCATTTTGTTATATCGTAGTGGCAAAGGTTCCCAACGCATTAGACCTTCACCTTGGTTTAGCAGACTCGCTGTTACTAATGTTAGATCTCCGACCAGACATCGCCCGCACGGCACTCAAGAAAGGCATCTTCATCCACCCTGACGTGCACGTAGGCAAAGCGCAATGGTGCTGCAGTCATGTAGATGGGAACGCCTGGTTTGACGACGTCTCATTCCCCGTTACAAACTGGCTCCGCGGACTCTCATACGTCGCAACCTGGGCCAAACAACACCCAAACATCGTCTCAATGTCCCTGCGGAATGAACTCCGCGAGAGCTGGAACCGTACCGATCTCTACTATAATTGGGCTACCCTCGTGGGTAACATGACGGCCGGCGCCGACGCCATTCACACGGCTAACAGCGATCTCCTCATCACGTGGAGCGGGATGCAGTACGACCAAGACCTGTCGGCTCTCACGGCAGGGAGGAATCTCCTCACAGCTCCATGCTACAAGTGCACCGCGATCCGCGACGCATATAGGCGCGATCCCGTGGTCTTCGACCTCTCCGCGCACCCGTGGGCAGACAAGCTCGTGTGGGAAATGCATTTATACAGCGGCAGCGAGGACATCGACACGGGAACGTGCGATATCATCGAGGCAGGCTTATACCGGAACGGGTTCAACGCGCTCGGCATCGAGCCCAACGCCGCCGGGTGCGCCCTCACGGGCGACTGTCCCGAGGCAACGCGGCTTACGCCTGTGCTATTCTCCGAGTTCGGACATGCGCAGGATAGCAGTTTGTACGACGATCTTCTGCAGAATTGCGTCAGGAATTTCACGATCGAGCATGGCGTGAGTTGGATGACTTGGGCGCTGGCTGGGAGTTACCGCATCCGCGAGGGCACGCAGGGATTGGTAGATACTTGGGGACTGACGAGTACGGATTGGAATTCTTGGAGGGATCCTGGCACTATTGAGGGATATTGGAAGCCTTGGATTCAGAGCATGAATATCACATATAAGGGCTGAAGCATTTATATTGAGGGGAAACGTTGTAGGTAGCGCAGTATTTGATCCAGTAATCTGAGGTTTCCCCTTCATTCGAACCTGCTGGCTGACGAGCTTTATGTGCGTTAAGTTTTGAGGTTTGCGATGATGAAGGACTGTACACATGCTGCAGAATTAAGGTGTTATCTTTTCATTCTATATTAATATTGAACGTACAATGGCTCATACACACACAGGGCGTAGATGTATTGCTCCTGCCTCAAATCTATGCCAAAAAATGAAACGCCGATGCATGCAGTTGAGCGGCCTTCCCCGCCTCAAATGTGACCTGTCATATGCTGCTCACATCACTTATCAAATCGTATTCAGAGTCTGATGTTCAGATCCATGCACTCAATCCTCCATTCCCTCTTGCCGAGCAGACTCCTCAGCCACTCAATACCCAGGCCAGTCCATTCGGTCCTCTTGCGCGCAATCCCATCAGCGGCAATGCTGGCAAGGGCGCTGGCAGTGGTGTTCAGCGACTCCATAGTAGAGTTATCAAAAATGTTGAAGGTTGCGGGGTCGGCGGCAACGGTCGCTGCGGCTGTCGTCGTGCTGGCGTTGGCAGGATAATGCGAGTCGATCCAAGACTCGAAAGCAGTCGAAGTAATCCGTGGGGCGAACCAGTTGCTGCTGAACTCGAAGAAACAGCGATCGGACCAGTAGCATGAGGTTACAAAGAGGATGAGCAGTAGTATAGAACAGTATACGCAGGGCCGGTTTAAGAAGTATGTGCAGACGAAGAACAGGAAGATGAAAGCCGGCGAGGCGTTCGCGGGGATGAAAAGGAGTGGAATCCAGCTGCGCGGACGTTGTCAGTCAACATGGTGATGGATGCTCCGTGGTGTAAGAACGAGGTAGAGGAGTCGCATGTCGGTGAAAGAGACTTACCTCCTCAGACAGAACATGGTGGCGTTGTGATGCGACGAACTGGTTGGCTGAATGTTTTTCGATTTACTAGGTCCCTCCCAGGATAGAGAATGAATATATACAGGATGTATGGCGCTTCACAGGACGGGATGGCTCAAGGAGTGATTGAGGGCGATTGACGTAGTGCCGATTGCTGACGATGGCACCGATGCGAAGGAATTAGATTAACAATGACACGGCGTGGCGCTAAATATATCATAAGGAGGAGAGGAGATCTCGGTCGACTAGCGAAGGGAAGTGTCACGAATTTGTCACGGATTTGCCGCGATGTAAGGAGAGGTAAATGCTGTGAAGCAGTTGCAGTCACAATAGATAAGCTGCTATTGACATGTACAATTCGAAGATTGGCCCTCGAAGTTGAGGCGGCACATTCAGGCAGGCAGGCCAGGCTGGAGACAGGATCGGCTATGTACCTAGGTACCGAAGTTTTGCGCTACCTATCGTCACCCCAGATTATTTGAAAAGCAAAGCCGGCACAGCGGTAGTCAGGACTATCCAAGGAGGCGATGGCAGTGTAGGAATGCAAGCCCAATCAAGTCAAGACTACCTACACAAAGCCTTTTCCTGATGAAACCAGGAAATACAAGGGGGGTGGTACGGAAAGGGGAATGGCCACATTGACTGTGCATACTACCTAATGTATTACTTCGTAGGTATTCGATACCGGCTACCGAAGAGGAAGAAGAGGAGGGGCACTGAGGGACCACTAAATAAAGGCAGGTATAATAACATCTGCGGCATATCTACAATACACGTACAACAGCCTGCCTATGGACAGAGATACCTATGGAGATGAAATAATTGCTACAAGCAGGCAGCATTTACTCTACATAGCTACCTAGACACCTACCTACTTACTCACGTACCTAGAGGTATGCTTAAGATGTGTACATAGTATGCTTATATGGTTTAGGATACTCGTAACCGGGCTTTAGCTCGTGTACATCTACCTATGTAGGTACTTGCTTAGATCTTGCACTTCACATGCACATGCGCCTAAGGCATCATTCGTCCCACTCCAGAATGGAGAGTGTACCTGTCTAGACATACCTACCCCAAAAGCTGTTCTGAACATCTAAGAGTGGCCATTGCTTGATAGGCCTCTCGTCTCAACCTTGAAGCAATTCTCAATCCTCGATTCTCAATCTTCGGTGCCTAACAAGTCTATATGTGCGGTAGGCACAAGTACGGTACCTACAGATATGTATATAGTCAATATCATATCAATATATATACCTATCTACGAAGTAGGTATGATATATGTAGGTACTTACACATGCCCGCACCTTTATAGCCAGATCAGACCAGATAGAGCCAACGTAACGCAACCCAGTTCGCCGGTTGGCTCCCGAGACAGCAGTAAGTACAGTAGGTACATACATGTATATATAGACGAGTAGGTGCACTAGGTACTATAATATGGTGCCAGTAATGGTGCGTTGACGGTCGATAGGGCAAGGAGGAGGTAGGCCTGAGGCAAGTAATTCGACTTTCAACACTTGACACCACGCCTATTTCGGGTTGCGCCAACTCATACTTGCATGGAACCGCCCCAACCACCAACCACGCGCTGCACTTGCGAGTAGGTAGTGAGTGGTAGTGGTAGTGGTACACTGCCCGCAATCCAGTAGAATTATCTTTTTCCACCTCGCATCTCCCTCCTTCGTCCTTCTCTCCTTCCTTCTTATTAAACTGCTATCATTTGTTGTCCTCACCTATGACCTATGGTGCGTGTTGGTGCAGTTCGAGCAAGCAGATTGTGATATCTCTGTGGTTTTCCCTGCATTATTGATTGTCCTGGATAGGCCCGACACCCGACACTGCCACTTCCCACCACCTGACAGCTGCCGGTAACCCGCAGCCAGGCGTACCTACCTAGCTAACAATCCCGGAAGGGTTACCTAGGTTGTTAGAGTTTTCGCTCTAGAGGTGCGGATCTCCCTGTTAATAGGTACCTGGCAAGAAAAAGTTGCGCCAGCTGTCTAGCACTCCCAGGCCATTCAGACAATTTTGGCGAGGCTGGAAGCAAGACTCTCCCAGTCGCACGCGCAGATCGGCTCAGTTCTTCGTTGGGCTCGGAGCTTCACCCCATTAGCCGTCACCTTTTTTTCTTCCCGACCTTCTCTTCTTCCTTTTTTTTTTCCACTCCGCTTTCTTCATAGTGACCATCGACGGTCGCCATCAAACCCAGATCCCCTCGCCTAGCGAGCGGTTAATTGTATGTGCATCGCATCGTTCCTCTAATTTCCTCTTGTCCTGTTGTTGTTATTGTTGTAGTTGCTGTTGCTGTTGTTGTCGACGGCTTCGTCGGCTGCCCCTGCACTACCTCCACTAGTCTCACACTGAGCTCACGACTTACCTACCTAAGTCAGGTCGCACAGCTCCATCCACGCAACGCCCCCGTAGTGCGCATCAGGTCTTTCAAGTGGGCCGGCTCGCCGTCTCAATTCTCAACATGGCGAGCTACAACAGTCTGAACCCACCTAGTGGCGAGGACCAGCACACCTCCCAACACCATCTGCAGGCTATGTATGCTCGTTTGCAAGCCGCTCGAAACGCACAAACGCAAAACAACGAGGATCCTCTGCCAGTCTCTGCCGCCGCCCACGACCTCTTGTCGCGCTTCCACAGCTACAACCAAGCAACCAACCCGCACGACTACTATGGTCAAGGTGGTGACGAATCGCCTGTCACCGGTTTAGACGACTACCCTCCTCCAGCTGCTCCAACGCCGCCTACGGGCTTTGGCCATCCTCACTCCCACCACCCGCCCGGCGTCATCGGCAGCTTGCCTCCCATTGGCACCATGCCGCCCAATTCTTCGAGCGCCGAGCAGAGTGCCAACTTGCTGAACCTGCTCAAGTTCAGTGGCGCGCATGGACAAAGTTCTCAGCCTCATTCGCAAGGTTCACCCGCTGGTAGCACTCATGCTCCGTCCTACGGCTCTTCGCCTCATCAAACACATCCTAATACCAACAGTAATCCCCCTCCTCTACACGCACCTGTTCCCATACCCGCTGACCCTCAAGGCCTGCTTGCCACCCTTATGAAGGGCAACATGCAGCCTGAGGTTCCAGGCCCCCGGGCAGAACACCAGCAACAGAACAATGCTCGCGACTCGTGGAATATCGGTCCGCCTCCTGCCAACACTCAGGAATACTTGCTTAATCTGTTGCATCGTCCCAAACCTGCTCAAAATGATCAGCCATCCACAAATGAATCATCCCAGCCAGCTACATTGACTCCTCAGTCAGCCAATGACTCGTCGGCGGATCACTACAGAGAGTATCCACCCCGGCACACTCTCTTCGATAATGCCTCTCACGATTCAACTCCTCTGCCACAGCAGTTTATACCATCGCCCCAGTTGAAGTATGAATATCAATCGCCGCCTTCTCAGCATAGCCATCACGAGGCACCTCACAAGTCCGGCAGATTCGACTATACCAATCCCTTTGAAGAATTAGCTTCATCTCAAGGCAAAGCTTCGAAGTCACCAACTCCGGGTAGCTCTGGACCTGTGACTACGTTGCCACCCGAGCTTCCAGCGGCTACTACTGTTAAAATTATACAGAAGTCGTCTGCTAGTGCCATCTCTTCCCCTGGGAATGTGTCGGACCATAAGCGATCGTCAGCCTATCATAGCCCGGTCCTTAATACCGAGCCTAGACCTCGACCTGAGCGTTATTCCTCTGATACCGGTCGAAGTCGTGAGTCTCCATATGCCGCTGCCTCTCACTCAGGTCCTCTCTATGAACACGAGCCTGATCAGGAGGACGATCATAAACAAAACAGAGAAACTGTTCTGGATGCCATCACAGACTTAGCTGAGAAGGCAGATCTTGAGGCTCGGGATGCTCTGGCACGCGCCGAGCAAGAGGAAGCAGAGGCACAGGAGGCACATGAGGCACAGGCGCAAATTGCGGCTGATCTTGAAGAAATGATGAATGCTAGGACTGACGCCGAATTTCAAGAATCAGCGGAGCAAGCGGCTAGGGATATCAGCAAAGAACTCGAGAAGGAAGAAAACGCCGAAGTACTTGAAACACACTACTCGCCAGAGGTTGCACAAACCATTCGTGACATTGTCGAGGACACTGCTCATGGCCCCGTAGCCGATAGCTGGGAAAGCGCTGAGGCTGATGAGATTGTGGTCATTGAGGAACCCCCCGCACCTGTAAAGGTTTATAACTTCCCCATGAAGCCATGGATCTCGATTACCATGCAGGATTCGTTCGACGAACCTCGGCCCCAATTCAGGGACGAAGTAATCCTAGACATCGCACGATTGAAGAAGGAGTTTGACCAGATCGATAGAAACCTGGTTGCTGCTACTGAATCGTATATAGCGTACGGTATGTCCAAAGCTGGTGGCCTCCGCGTGATTCGCCAAGAAGATGGAAAAGATGCAAAGCTCTTCACAGATACCAAGGATCGTGTGTTCAATGTGGCTGTATCATATACGTCAGATGATGGCGATATCCCCCCTGAGGAATCGATTATTGGGACTGGTATTAGTGGGACCGTCTACTATATTCAGATTCGAGGTGGGGGCAAAGACCATCTCGAAGAGTCTCATCCGGAACAGTACGGGTTTGCTCTCCCTCCGGCAAATACGCAAGAAGGTGATGCACCTGGTGGTATTCTCAAAACGCGCGCAAGAACCTCCGCCACCCACCCAGAGTATTTCGCTGTTGGCCGCGGAAAAACCATCAACATTGTCTGGCCCGCTGTTGTTATGCAAAAGAACATATTCAAGCCTGGTCATGATCGCCTTGTTGATACCGAAAGACTTGCAAAGGAGTGCGCTCTCCGGATCAATACTGGGAAGGCGGGCAAAGACTTCACTTTTAGCCAGGACGATACGACCATAGTCTCCCTAGACAAATCTGGTCGTGTCAAATTCTGGGATGTACGAGACCTTACCGCAGTCGATATGAACTCTGATGTTCGGTTCCCTATGCCAGCCCACACATCACTCGAGATCAAGGAGCCGCTGATGACTCTCAATACGACGCCAGAAGGCGAGAAAGCGTGGCCAACCTCAGTGTTATTGTTGGATAAGCAGCGACCTTACCAGAAGCGTTGTGCCTTACGTTATATGATCGTCGGTATGAAGCAGAACCACACGCTTCAACTCTGGGATCTTGCTCTTGGAAAACCTGTGCAAGAATTCAATCTGCCCCATAGCAAAGAGTCAGATGCCGTATGCAGCGTCATGTACCACCCCGCTACAGGAATGATCGTAGTAGGACACCCAACTCGCAACTCAGTATACTTCCTACATCTGTCGGCACCGAAATACACAATTAAGGGTTTGTCACAAGTCGACTACATCCAGAAGTTAGTCGCAAAGGACTCGTCTATTCCGGAGCCAGATTCCACTGCCGTCATTAGTGGTGTACGGGAGTACTCGTTGGCCAATAAAGGGTTGCTCCGAAGTCTGGATATCTTAGAGAGCCCGTCTTGTTCGTCCTCTAGTGAAGAGCCTTCTCTCTTTGATCTTTATGCGATGCACTCCAAAGGTGTTACTGCTGTGACTATCAAGCAAGCCGACTTGGGTTGGTCTAAGGACAATAAGGTTGTTCTGGGTGTTGATGCCACCGATGCTGGGCTTGTCAAAATTTCAAAATTGAAGGAGCTGCCAAACACCATCGTTCCCGAATCTCATACTGTAGATGAGCCAGCAGCACCTATCAAGATTGCAACCCGGTCCGCCGTTAAGGAAATCGCAGCATCAAACACTACGTCGTCGACCTCGGGTCAAGAAACCCATAAGCGAACTGGCGAGTCTAATGCATCTCACTTACAGGCTGAGCGCAAAGAGGCTGAAGCGCCTGTGACACCTGTTAACCAACTCGATAAGTCTGAGAAGAAGGCTAGGAAGAAGCGGGAGAAGGCTGCTGCCGCCGCTGCTGCTGCGGCGGAGAAACTTGCTGTTGAAAATACACAGGCAAACACTAGCAACAATGTGTCTCGTAATGACACCATGCCAACTTCGAAGAATAGTGAGCTTAAAGCCACTAGTTCGCCTTCGGTTCCACCAACGATGTCGACCGAATCAATTCAGTCTGCTGTGAGACAAATCTCTAGTGGTCTCAGTGAGAAATTAACTGCAGTCATTACACATGAACTGAGGGACCATCGTGGCAAAGTTGAATCTGAGTTCCGCAATCGCTCGGACTCGTATGCAAAGAGTCAAAAAGAACTTCTGGAGCTTGTATCCTCGGTGCTTAATGAGAATACTCAAGCTGTTCTCTCCAGAACAATCACAGATCAGTTCGAGGATAGTGTTGTTCCCCATCTCAGCAATCTCATAACGAAGACCATTGAGACCCAAATTGATTCCAAGCTCGGTGGGAAGGTTTCGCATTCGGTTAACAACCAGTTGCAAAAAACACTTCCTCATGCAGTCACCCATGCGCTGCAAAAGGCAGATCTGACAAAGTCCATTTCTGAGAGACTCGCCGCCAACGTGGCCTTGGACATGGAAGAGTCGTTCCGTGAAACGCTTGTTTCCAGCATCACACCTATATTTACCGATATGGCTGTTGCTTCGTCGCGTTCGTTAATCCAAGATGTCCAGCGTCGAACAGCGGAACAGATCCAGGAATTTGAACAGCGCCACATTGTCGACACTCAAAAGATTGACCAGCTCACCGCTATCGTGTCCAAATTGTCCGACACTGTTGGTGAGATGGCTGCAGCGCAAACACAGTTTCAGGAACAGTTTGTGCAAATGCAGCTCCGCATATCTCAGCAACGCGAGCTCCCCCAACCCCAGCCTCAGCCGACACAGCCAGTATCAAACCGGGCCGCTTCATATGGAAGCCCGTCAGCAACCTCCAGCAACCATGGCAACCATAGTAACCAGCTCGTTCCATACCCAAACAGTAATCACTCTAATGCCAAAGATGCTGAACTTCAGCATTTGATCTCGAGTATTGCGCCTTTCATGGAACGGGGCGAATTCGAGACGGGGCTGATTCGCTGGATCCAACTTCCTCGGCAGCATGATATCTTTGACGAATACATCGTCAAATTTGACCCACAAATCGTGCGAGATATGCCTGCTCTGGTCTCTCTCTCCGTTGCTTCGGTTCTCGCTGAACAGCTCGACGGGCCACACCTTCGAGAAAGGGTCACCTGGGTAGAGCTGGTTCTAAATAGTCTCTACGGCAGCCTTCCCCATGTCACTGTTTGTAACCCCCAGTTTCCCACCAATGACTTCCAAATTGACTCCCTACAGGACCCAGCCGTGCGTGAGGTGGTCCCGAAGATTATGGCTACAGTCCTTGAGCGCGTGGAAAAACTGTTCATGCGTATCAGCAGCCGTGCCCCTACAGATCCCATGCTCCCACATCTATCCAATATGACTCACGTAGCAACGAGGATCCAGAGCTATGCGCGCAACGCAACGTACTAATTGGTGGATCAAAGGGAAATATGTTGGTTCTCATGGTAGTGGAAAGGGCTAGGGCGATTCATGGTTGTTTTCGGTACGTTAAAATGCGAACATCGCGGTTCTCTCGTCTGACGCCGTACAGGATACCCAATCATCTTTCTACCGTATTAAAAGTACCCGTATTTACACACATGGGTCAGCAACCGAAGCTGAAAAGTCACCACTTTAGGAACAATCGTCAACCCTTGTCATCAGCATCTATCTTCTGGCAAGATGACACCACAAGCCACGGCATCAGTGCAAGTTGCCTAGATGAGACTTGAGTGCATTTGCTTTTCTCAAAAAGCCTGTAACATTCACTTCATGCACATTTTACAAATTTTGCACATTTCGTTTAGAGTGGTCCTATCGGACGCAACGACGATTACGACAAACCTAACCATTTTCATGTAGATTGAATGAGCGCGTTCGATCAGGAGTACTGTAGAGTAAATAAAATAATAATAACAAGGGTTTGCGCCCATCATAATTTCTTATTCCAGCAGTAATTCTATCAAGAAATAGCCCTGTGATCTTTTTAAACCAATCCACCATCTCATCTTAAGGTACTCGAAGTCAGAAGGTGTAAAAGTTCAGAGCTACTCACACAGTAGGGGCGCATTCTGTGTGGCTATAAGCGACCTTCCCCAGATTATACTCTCAAATTCGGTAGTTTGTCACGAGGATAATTTTGACAAATAGTGATTCGTTTGAATTGTAACTTTGATAACCAATGAGCCCTAATAAATTCCCCACTACTGGTACATTAATTGCAACATGAGCAAATAAGATTAGAGAAACTTCTCATAATTATTTGATAGGCATCCTGGCCGAAAGACGCTGATGCTCTGCTAACTCGTCTCGGCAAACATCGTTACGCCTAACTAGGCCATTCCTTTGAAGAAGGTGAAAGCTAATCTCCCGTTCGTAGACTTGATAACAGGCCCATCGTTGCTACTATTGATCCATACCTCAGCTGAGCTGCACTTCGACGCCTCCCAGTCCTTGGCCGCCTGATTTGGCGCGTCCCCAACTAACTTGGCAAGGACTTTAGTCCCCGTTTCCTTCATAACAAGAGCTGAAGAAGGCGCGCCAGCGAGTAGATCTTCGTAGCATTCGCGGACGACATCAGAGCCGTCCGTACTAGCTACGCTTCCTCCGCCATCGCAACCTTCGAGAAAGCTAATGTCTCCCCACATCCAGCCGTTCGGCGCGACGCTTGACTTGAACCATGTACCGAGATTATGGACCTCGCCGTCTAAGTTGACCTCTGGGATACCGCGAACGATGCGCCCTTGCCAAGTACTGCAGACCGATACAAACGCTGTGGCTCCTGGGGCGATCTTCGTCGGGTTAGGTACATTTGTCATGCGTTCATCAGCGGAAAGACTTACTGTGAGATACTTCCATGGATGATTGTCTCGGCTGTTCTCATATAGAAAGTACTTCGCCTCTGGAACGTCATCACGGTTGGTAATCCAAAACCCGGGACCCTCCGGTCGATCGCCGGCTGGGAATATATCAGGTCATTGGAATGGTCAATTGGATTCAAACGGTCTGTTGCTTACTTGTTGTTATAGTCGGATCGTTTAAGCCACCGCAATAAGAGATATCGTCCATCTCGGCCGCAACGTCTTTGTGTCCAGTGGTTAATTCAGCTATTTGCACTGCTCTGAGTTCCATTGGAGCACAGTCGGTGGCAGGGGTAAAGAGGAAGCAAATAATTAGAGCAGTTATTGTTCTGAGCATCGTCGGTAGCCGTTACGATTCCGGTATCACAATTTTAATTAGGGGCAATGGACTTGACAGAGCGACAAAATATTGCATCAATCCTTATGTGAACATGTTCTAATAGCTTCGGCGGTAACTATCTGAAATCCAGTAAAGGCTTTGCACTTGGAATACTGCATAAAGGAGTCATGAAAACCGTGCCCTTTTAGACAGAAGAAATAGCTTTTCAGTTGGACACAAGCTGCTCTCTTTAGGTCCATTCCGCCTTGCGTGTAAGGTAGTCGTGGCCAGATACGTAAAGTGGAAGCGAAATATCCTATGTGTGAGAAACTGCGTAGTTCGTGTGATGCTGCGGTCACGTACGTACGTGGCAGACTGACTTGTACTCCTATATAACATAATTGATACGCCTCAAATACGAAGGTGTTACTACATGACATATGTCACAATATCTGTAGTACTTACGTAGTGGTACAATTGATATTTATGACACTCAAGGACACCAATCCACAACATACGTGGATGTCACGGGTCTAACGAGACACTTGAGTATTCGGCGCTTCAATTGCACATCATTATTTGACTGATATCATAAATGCATACTCTTTACAAATTATTTCCTAAAAAATGGAATGATAACGCCGACAATACAAGATTGTGGTACAAGGTAACATAAGTATGATGCGCACATGCAGACCGCTCGTATACATGGTCTTTGCGTGATTATGCTGATTGAGGTAGGTTGGCGAAGATGTATGCCTGATGGTCGGGGTCAGGTGTCACTTGCGAGGCAATACCGAAGGCACCCGGGCCGGACTTCGACTCGTCGAGCGTGTCGAACGCTGCGACATTCCCCTTATGCTTCAGGCAAGCCGGCGAGTGTCCGCCGTTGTTGTTCTTGGGGGAGTACGTTGGGTTATTCTTCAGCCGCCAGATAAGCGACTCGTGTAGAATGGCGTCAGGCGGGATATCTCGCGGCGCGCCATTGTTGAGAGGAAAGCGAACATTGACCCACATGTTCTTTTCCATCTCCCATCTTGTAATGGTAGGCAGCACCTCTATTCACACATTGTTAGTGTTCACGTGAATTTCGCCAGTAGGGATGATGAGGGAGAGAAGAGATGTAGGGCTTACCCATGAATTTCCACAATAACACCTTGAAGAAGCCCGTCCCGTATCCAAAACTAAGGGAGTCATGCATTACGCCTGTCAAGGCTTCCCTTTTTCTCTTTTGGAATGCACGTTTGAAGCCGCCCAAGTTCTTTGAGAATTGAATGGCGGCTTCCGGATCCTTCTGACCGACGAGCTCTAGCTCACGAAGCATCCATGCCAACGGAACTACGACATTTATGGTCAATCATCGACATCTCTAGCGAACTCTTTGTGTGTGTATCAGATCTAGAAGTCGCCTCTGGCAATTCTGAATTGATTTCTGTCGGATGAAAGAACTGAATGCAAGAAATACTCACTATCGCTCATCTGGAATGGGTCGGTTCGGACATCTTTGGTAGCCTCAGTTGGCTTGCGTGTAGTAAAAATGTTTCTGATCTTCTGCCATACAGTCCACTTGGCAGAGTCGGCGTTGGTATCAAGAGGATGCCCAGCCACAGCCGGCCAGCCTCCACCTACGTCCCCATGACATCCGGGGAACCAAACCTCCTTCAAGTCTTCATCGTCATTCTTGGCGGTTGCCCGTATGTCTTGAGCTAGCAGGGCTGGCTTGAACTTGACTCGACGTTCGTCGACGGCGACGGCATGCCGAACATATCGTGCAGTCCCCTTGACAGGCACAGGAACGGGCGTCTTTCGCTCCAAGGGTGCAACTGAATTAACGCAATCCCAGATACCGAGGACTGCAACCGCTGGAATCAGTAATTACTCTTCCAGGTAAAAGTTTTGGGGAGTCCTGCGTACTCCCGAGACACAATTGTGCCCCTAGGAGGCAAATATGGCCTCCAGGCGTAACTAGAACAGGGGGAAAATGACACCAGTGGTTACGTACAGTACACTTTGATATTCCTCTCTTCAGTCACCTCCTTGTCATCGGACATGAAAGTTACCATCTCCTTGCGGCAGAATGTATTGCTGAAAGCAGTGATCTCGTTATGCGCAAGCTCAAAATTGTGCCCATGAGGTGAGTGATCACCTGCTTCGTTATCGTCCATCATGGGATTAGCTCCATCTGTATTTTCAGAAGCACAATCATCATCATAACATGCTAGTTGCTGAGCTGTGAAGTCTTCTACCTCGCCTGCTAGATAGCGCTGATAGAGACGATAGGCGAAAGGAACCATTTCCTCATTGCCTTTGCACAGCAGTCCTACAGTGTTGACCATACGGGCTAAGAACTTGGCACTATGAAATTAATCTTTAGCTTCCTGCCGTCCATCTGATTTGACAACTAATCTTAAGGACAACATATGGATTGTTCTCAAAGCTGATAAGGTTATAATAAGAGGTGATACAACTTACGTGAAAGCTCCTCGACTGCAATTTAAAAGTATTTTTTAGCATGTGATTCCCCGAGACAGATCAAAAGGGGTATAGCAAGTGCTCGAGTACTAACCTGAAGCCGAACATGTAGATCTTGGCATCCTTCATCCAGGAAATTTAAGTCAGCCATCAGCAATAGGCGCGCAATTCCACTAACATTTTAACTTACAGTGTCGTAGTATTTCATCAAGAAGCGATACCCAGCCATCACATGAGCGTCGAACGTATTACCAATGCCTTGGTCGATAGTCATGGCAATGGAGCTACGCATCTCACCAAACCATGACTTGTTCACCGACTTCTCATTGATATCATACGTTCCAATACCAGCTATTGGCTCTGTTAGTTTCGGGCCCAGATTTCTGTAGAAGCCTGGCTCACTTTGATAGTAGTGGAACTGGCGAGGGGCATGACGATCTAGCTTGTTCAAGATCTTCACGACGTTTGTGTCGGCATTGGAGCCGCTGAATGTATTGCCAGTTCCGTCAAAGCATAACACCAGTTTCTTCGGCTCGAGGACCACGTCCGCGGGCGCAGCGGAATTCATCCCGTTCGTATGACGGCTTGAATCGTCAATGAAAGGCATCGGGAAGATTGAAAAACAAGAAAGGAGGAGAAGGGACGAGCTGGACTTTGGGTGTTAAACACGACCTATCTGTACGGTACAACAGTGATGCTCTAGACAAGACAACTGATTTCATGCGCCCATTCTCCTCCGCCCATCTGCGTGGCCTTCCTTCTGTCGTCACCGAACTTATAACCCGACGATCTGTCTGTCGCCTCCATGTACACGTGTAACCCCGGATGTTCATGTCATATTCTTTTTGCTCCTAGCCGTCGTACTATTGCCATTTGCTTTTCCTGTTCCGGTGGCTGGCTGCAGAAGGCATCACGTTGATAGGCGCCCGCTCTAGACAAGGTGTTGCGCTGTGCACCCAGAAACCCCCAGAGCTCACATACTTCGTAGTAGACGGCCCGGCCGTGGGGTGTCTCGAGGTGTGAGACCTCAGCCAGCCGCATTGTCATTGGCGAAGCTTGAGAAGCTTGGTGCTGCATTGAAGGACGCACTGGATTACTTTTATGCTCATTCTGGCTGGACGATGGATACTCAGCTGGCCAAGTCTAGACTAAAGCATCGGCGAACCACCCAATTCGACCTTTGCGCTTGCAGCGCTCCATACCAGACCGGTCCAGAAGTGACGCGGCAGGCAGATAGTAACCCGCGGCCCAGAAGACTAGGCGGTGATCGGATCATGAACTCAATGACCGGACTATCGATATCTGCTCATGTAGTGCGCCCCCAAACATCCTTACAGTACCTATGAACTACGTGTTGTCGCCGAAATGTACACGCCAAGGTACATCAGGGCATGCGAGGCTTCATGCAGCCGCGGCAAGCGCCGGGCTTCAGCCAGCCAACCATCTCTTCGATATTCGTAATACTTTGTGCATGATCTCTAAGTGAACCGGTTTGCATATCCGCGTAACAATTTGGGCGACGAAGATCCCAGCCCGTGTCACTACTGGTCAAACACACCAGTTTTCTACTAGTACAGTCGAGTCCTCTTGTGCTTCAAGGTGTATATACTATTCTCGGAGGACCATGGTATTTTCATAGCTATTGTTTCTAGTGTCATGATGGTGTAAACATCGAACTTAGGGCCTTTGGAGATACTAAGATGACTAATGCAGACTTGTTCATCTCGTTACACCAACCTTCGCGTTTCAAGCCGGACAGCCCGCTGCAGAGGCCATTCGCTTACCTGCTTTTGCATCAGCTCAGCTTCTCGCTTCTCGATATACTGCGTCGGTTGAGAAAGATACCCCGATATCATTCTCATCTGAGTATGGCTAATACGGTCTACCTAAGCTAGCTCCAGGCCAGACACACCGGCCGCCAATCGTGTCTCACTATGATCGTGACACCGCCTTCAACCTAGAAGCTATTGACTGGGGTGAAGTCGAGGATGCATGGAAGTCAGCTCGAAAGTGCAAACCTCGTGCATGCCGAGCAAAGCAGCATCTACTAACCGAAGGTCTAGGTCCTGCTCTCTAATGTCAGTAGCTATGAGTATCAGGCTTTGTGGCTGCTTAGAGGCTTTATTCAATGGAAAGCATGCATCCAAATGCGCAGGTGTACATGCAACCTAGGGCCAGCTCATCAAAACATGACTCTGGGTTGGCGGCTGGCAACGACGTGAGGGGCTCATGGCTTGCGGCCAATAACTATCATCGTTCAATATAGAAGCTGGGTAGCTATTGGGAGCTACGGCGGGGTATAAAGGGAGGCATGGTGAATATAGCTGAGAAGAAGTTAATATCTATTTTTCTACGCACATCTTGTCTGAGCTGTATCTCTTATGTGAACAAGTTTGCCAAATCACGGGCGCAGAAAATGGCTTCCGAGAAGTTCCAGGCTGGCGAGGCCTATGGAGATCCACAAAAACAATCAGATGCTGACTTCTTCTCAGACCCGGTGAAGGTTGCGACAGATCTGTTGAAAGACTACTCTGGCCTTCGTAGTCAGGCCTCCATTCCAGAGATCGTTGAACTGATCAAGGAACTGAAAAATCCGGGGCAGCCTCTAGACGACAAAAAAGGGTAAGCCACATTACTCATAAATATGAAAACAAGATGGAACTAACAAGTAGCAGGACAACTGAGCTGTTGATTGGGATTCTCACTTCTCTGCCATCTACATCGGCTGCTCGAACCCACCTCACAAACAAACTCATTGATACACTCTGGGACAATCTGCAACATCCGCCTTTAAGCTACGTTGGGGGCGATGTCAAGTATGAAGTCGTAAGCCCCGAAACGTCGGTCAATGTGCCGAAGCCAAAGCCCGCCGATGTCATCGAGTTCAAAGCTCCGGACAGCGATATAACTCTACGCGAGATAGTTCCACAAGCCCCTGATGGGCTCCATCACTACCGTATGCCTGACGGTAGTTTCAATAACATACTGCAGCCAAATCTTGGCAAGGCCGGCACACCTTATGCTAAGTCAGTGAGAAATACCAAACGGCTTCATGGTGTGAAGCCTGATCCTGGACTGTTATTTGATCTCCTGATGGCTCGCGAGGACGATACGTTCAAAGAAAACCCAGCAGGTGTTTCATCCATGCTATTTTATCACGCATCGATCATCATTCATGACATCTTTCGGACTAGTCGAACAGACATGAACATATCTGATGTGTCATCCTACTTAGACCTGGCACCTCTTTATGGATCTAGTCTTCGCGATCAGTTGGAGATACGAACTATGAAGGAAGGTAAACTAAAGCCCGATACTTTCCATGAGAAACGTCTGCTTGGACAGCCTGCTGGAGTCAATGTCATGCTGGTCCTATACAACCGCTTCCACAATTATGTTGTTGATATCTTGCTCAAGATAAACGAGAACGGCCGCTTTACTCTGGCTTGTTCGGAGAACGCCAGCCCAGAAGACAGGGCCAAGGCAGTTGCGAAGCAAGATCACGACCTCTTCAATACAGCTCGTCTCATTGTCGGTGGCCTATACGTCAACATCAGCTTACACGACTACTTGAGAGCCATTACCAACACACACCACTCCAAGAGCGACTGGACATTAGATCCGCGTGTTGACATCACTAAGCAATACGACGGAGAAGGCGTCCCCCGGGGTGTAGGTAATCAAGTCAGCGTCGAGTTCAACCTTCTGTATCGGTTCCATTCGTGCATTTCTAAGAAGGATGAGGGTTGGATTAACAACTTTTTCCTGAAACTCTTCCCTGGTCGTAACCCAGAAGACCTTAAGAATGTGAGCTGGACTGAGCTTGGCCAAGCCCTCCTCACTTTCGAGCAGAGCATCCCCAAAGATCCCAGTGTCCGCACATTTGACGGGCTAGAGCGTCAAGCAGACGGCAAGTTCAAGGACGCGGATCTGGCTCGCATAATGAAGGAAGCGATGGACGATCCCGCCGGCACATTTGGCGCTCGCATGATCCCCAAGGCCCTCAAGATCGTCGAGATTCTCGGAATCAATCAGGGTCGCAAGTGGCAGGTTGCATCCCTGAACGAGTTCCGGGAGTTCTTCGGACTCAAACGATGGGAGAAGTTCAGCGACATCAATTCTGATCCGCAGATCGCGCGCATTCTCGAGCAGCTGTACACTGTACGTATCCATGTGGCTTTTGTTCCCCTCTTCCTTAACAAGCAGCAGTTACTAACTCCCATTGTGTAGTCTCCAGATATGGTCGAACTCTACCCAGGCCTGATGATCGAGGACACCAAGCCAGTAAGGAATACTGGCACTGGCATCTGTCCTACCTATACGCTAGGCAGAGCTGTGCTCTCTGACGCTGTCACCCTCGTGCGTTCAGATAGATTTAACACGATTGATTTCACCGTGTCAAATTTGACCAGCTGGGGTTACAATGAAGTCCAGCAAGACTACAAGACCATGGGCGGATCGATGCTATACAAGCTAATACAGCGTGGTCTGCCGGGCTGGTTCCCGTATAATTCAGTTGCTGTCATGCAGCCGATGTATACCAAGAAGGCTAATGCTGCGATTGCGAAAGAGATCGGCACATTGGCACAGTTCACATTGGATGATCCCAAGCCGCCACCGACGCCCGTTATTGTCACCACGAGCGCAGCCATCAAAGAGGTGCTCAGCAACCCTAAGCAATACGTTCTTCCATGGGTCGCACCATTGAACGCCTTGTTCCCAGGCAAGAAGAATTTCGACTGGTTTATGGTACGTCTCCTCCTACTTTTCTATTTCTTTGATATTCTCTCGCATGATCCGGTACTTTATTCGGTCCTTCCTACTCTATGAACAGGTTGAGGCTGTAAGCAGTGATTTCTGACTCTGTACTCTGCATAGTTGGCTGGCGACACACAGAGTAATTTCCAGGAGCGCTCGAACATGTTGAAGGCCTTCAAGAAGGTTCCGAATCTCCACAACGTCATTCACGAATTCGTAGAACGTGTTGGAGCAGAGCTTATCCGAAAGGAGACGTTCACGCTCAAGGAGGGCCTCAACCAGATCGACATCATCCGCGACATCGCAATTCCCTTGAACGCGCGACTGCTTTCCGACCTCTTCTACTTCGACTTGAAGAGCGAGGAGAACCCGGACGGCGTTCTCAGCGAGACCCAGTTCTATACCCACCTTTTGAATATCCGCATCTGGGGCGTGAATAATAATGACCCGGCTCAGGCCTGGAATCGCCGCAGGCGAGCTCAGGAGGGTGCCCAAGTCATCACCGACACGACTCGCAAGCTTGTTGACGAGGTAGTACGCGGCCGAGGCCTCGGACTGGGCATTGCCTCGGCCATCTCTAACAACTTCTCGCGCAAAGCCTACCTAAAGAAAGGCTCGCTACGCTCTTGCGGATACCAGATCATCGATGAGTTGCTGGCCCAGGGTAACTCTGCCGAGCGCGTCACAGACAACCTTTGGCTGACTGCCTTTGGCGGTATTGGCGCCCCCGTCACCACGGTTAGCTCCTCCCCCAATCAGGAAGGTTTTAGGATGCTAATCTCCCAACTAGTTTTATGAAGTGCTAGAGTTCTTCCTTCGCCCCGAAAATGCCAAGATCTGGGCTGAGGTTCAGTCTCTTGCACTCAAGGGCGACGATGCCGGTATTCACGATTACGTGACGGAAGCTCAGCGCCTCACGAGCTCACAGCGCAATATGCGCGTTGCAGTCGCGCCAGGACAGCTGGAGGGCAAACAGGTGCAGCCGGGTAACGCTATCGTCATGTTGCTTGTGAGTTTTTCCGCCCTCGTGATTCCCTTTTCAAAAAACGCTAACCTGCTTCTAGGGTGAGGCCGGTCGAAACAAGACAGAAGTCGAAGACGCAGCGACTTTCAACCCCAAGCGCAAGATCAACGACGTGTCGTCATTCAGCTTCGGGCAGCACGAGTGCTTGGGTAAGGATCTAGCTCTCGCGTTTGTTGTCGGCCTGGTACGACTCGCAGCGGATCTTAGGCAGCTCCGTCCCGCACCAGGCCAGATGGGACAAGTCCGGACGATTCGTGTCGGCAACGAAAAGGCGTATCTCAACGATAGCTGGTCATATCTTGCCTTTGACGCAAACAGTAAGCTCACCCCTCCCGGTTTTTCGCCTGTTTGCTCTCATTAAGAATGAATTCTGACTTCACTCTTCCCCTAGCATGGAAGCTGCATTTTGATGGCCATGGTAAGGGCAACTTCACCGGTGAACGGCAACCGACGCAGCCTGTGGAGATGCAGCAGTACTATTTCTTGCTTCAGAAGCGCAAGGCCGAGCTGCTGAGTTAAGGTCAGGTATTTAAGCACATAGTCTGGGCAGATTCACATACGCAAATAGTTACGCGTGACATATCAGGTGTTGACTTTCTCGGCAAGATTGGTTACCTGTCGACAATTGTATAATGAGTTAATGAAGCCATCTCATACTGTATCCGGGGTAAACGTACTTAAGGGCAGTTGGCGTTGACGCTTTTATACAAATCGTAATTACCAAAATAGTTCTCCAATTGTATAGTGCACCATCTCAGTGAGAGCATCAACTACAGATCTACGCTAAAGAAACTGGCGCGCCTGAGGCCTCGGGATGTCACTCTTTAGACGAGGGACCGCTGGACCTTTAGGTTGTCAGGTATCCTAGAACGACCCTATGAGTGCTTACTTGGCGGATGACTCCACATAATACCGGTATTACATTTCAGCATTCTATATGTAGCGAGCCTCGTCATTATCACAAACAATCAGGAAGCTCAATCCTAGCGTGAGAATGCATGAAGTGCTGCGGCTTGCTACCACAGTAAGTGTCGCGACGCAAAATGGGATGAATCGGAAAAGGTCCGAGACTCGTCAGCTTAAATATAAGAGATGCCGAAGCCTCCGGCATGAAGGGGATAAATTGCGATAGCAATTGAGACGAGCTATACTGTTCACAGCGACTCTTAGAGCCTCATCATTGGCTCTAGCCGGGGTTCTTCGCCCTAAAGGGTAAGACTTGAGGTGGGAAGACCCAGCATCAATGTCCAGGAATAGTAACACAGTAAGCAGCTTCGTCAGGGGACTGACTACATTTCATGAATGTCAGACGTAAATACAGATTTCTGTAAGCATGTAGTTCACGTAGTCAATTACCGAGCGAGCGAACGAGCGAACAAATTTCACTCTGAAACCTCTCTCTCGCGCTCACTCCTTGGAACCATCTCATCGACGTTATCTTCATTCATGAACCGACGATTCGTCTCTCTAGAGGCTTCGCGCAACGAAACTTTCGGGAAGCCCTCCTTTCTCCCCAGACACGCTACAGCTCATAAGCCCAGCATGACATCCAACGTGGGTGCCTATCTCGAGAGGTTCATCCCCGCGAGGGCGAAATATGACCAGCTCGACGCGGATGAGGACCCCGCCGTCGCCCAGGAGAACTGGCTGAAGAAGTACTACTTCGCCCGTGTAGCATTCTCCGCGGTCTGGGTGGCTGCCGCGTTCGCGGCCGGCGACTCGTACTATGTCGCCGCTGCAGTGTTGCTCGTGGTATACCCGCTATGGGACGCCGCCGCGTGTTTGGTCGACGCGCAGCACAGCGGTGGACTCGCCCAGAACCACAGCCAGGCCGTCAACTTCTTGGTCAGTCTTGCGACAACGGTCCTCGTGTTGGTCGCGGTATTCTTCAGCATGCACTGGGTTCTCGGCATCTACGGTGCGTGGGCCATTGGCTCGGGTCTCATGCAACTCGGGGCTGCGGTGCGACGCTGGAAGACGGCCGGCGCTCAGTGGGCCCAGGCTCTCAGCGGTGGCCAGTCCTCCTTGGCTGGTGGTTTCTTCATCTTCCAGGCCACCCAGCCAATGGACCCATCGATCAAGGGCATTGCCGGATACGCGGCATTCGGTGCATTCTACTTCTTGGTTTCAGCGCTGTGGCTGACCGTTAAGGGCATGCGCTCGCAAAAGCCAAGCAACGATGATTTTTGAGATAGTTGGCTTGCTTGCTGGAAAGAGCAGCTATCCAGTCGAAGATTTCGAGAGGTCTGGATTTTTGGCGCATTGCAAATACGGAGACAGCACTTTTAGACAGACTGGTTATGAACACTATTGGGTTAGGTTATCCTGGTTGTAAGATCATTGTATATTGTATTGCCCCTACTTCCACACGTTCAATCACCCAACCAAGAAGAAAGAAAAAGAAAAAGTGAATAGATACTATGATTGCGGGAGTCCTTTTCATGTAGAAGAGCAAGGTGTTAAATGGGTCATGTGTGGCTTGTCTTTAAACCCCCCCTCCAATGTGCAAAGTCGAGGTGAGCTCATTGGGTGTATGGGTATTTAGGCAACTAGAGCGGGGAGGGATTGGTCTGTTGAGAATGTAGGAGAAACAAACCTCAGCCACTGTCACAATGTTCCAGTACTTGTCGGTAGGTAAGGATAGAGGCACGCCTGGCTGTCATTCACAGAAGTGTAAACCGCTTTGGTTCAACAGCTGTTATCACATTGAACAGTTAATGAACAACAAGAAGTGAAGTTAATGAAACGGATCTTAATATACCTGAGCTCCCACCTTTGCTTTACACTGCTACTTTGACACTACAAAATAGCTTCATGATTAGATGATAGCTAATTGGGTAGATAGGTGCCTCCTCCCTGAGTACTACCTACTGTGTAAGTACTTGTGTATGGCTGCATATCAGAACCAAAGAGGGTGTCAAAGAGGGTGCCGTGAACATGTACCACTACCGCCCTGTCGCCAATTGGCCGCCTCTACGCGTCAACGGCCGTTTGCACATACCACGTCATCCCCGCGTACCTTCCATGTTGCACTTCTGTGAAATAGGGTTCAGTCACGTTTGCCTAATCTCTTCCCCGCCTTACCCTTTGCCTTACACTTCCAGTATACAGATTGTCTATCCAAGTTAGATAGGTTGTGTCTCATCGGCCATCGATCATCACAATTACCGGAACTGCCGCCCGTTGCAGATAATATCCAGAAAAAGAGTAGACTCAACAGAGTCGCCTCTCAGTTACAAGCTACGCCAACCTTTGTCAATATCGCGGCGTGCCTTCCTTGATATCAACACAATCTGTACACAACCGCCAACTGGAACGAACACCCAGTCTACTCAAGATTGCGTCATTTTAACTCTCAAGATGTCGAAACTGATTATCGCGTTCCCTCTTGTATGTTTACTGAACTCTTATCAATGGCAGATGGATGAGTAAGAAGAACTGACTAGTAACTAACCTACCTGCTATATCTTAGTTGATGGTGGCTCTGATTGGAATTGCCATGTAAACCGGCCCCTTCAACGAATTCTCAGATAGTTATATCTAACATACAGACACAGCTATGTGCAAATCACCTCGAGCACGCTGTCACTGCCCATCTCGACGGGAACAACTGTACTCACAATTCTACTTCCTCTCTTCGCCGTCGCCAATCTCTTTTACACGCCTATCCTGAATCGCCTTACCAAGTCGTCAAATGTTCAGCAATTTCTGCTGCCTGCATTGCATATTCTTCAAGGCGGACTTACTGTCGTTATTGCAACACTGGCAGCCCAGGGATTCACGCCTGGTGCACCCTTGAAATGTGAACTAGAGGGCGCTTGGCAGCTATTATGGCATAAGCACGACGGGCGCGCCATTGAGCGTATTCAGAACGCATTCGATTGCTGTGGATTTCACAGTGTTGTTGACCGTCCCTGGCCGAAACAAGAGTGTCAGAAAATCTACGGTAGACATATACCTTGTGATGGCCCCTGGTCCGCATCTATGCAGCGTACTTCGGGTCTACAGTTCGCAGTTGCTGTGTTGTGTGGCATGATCCAAGTAAGTCTATACTAGTAACCCCGGTCACAAATATATTTGCATCAAGTGATTGTCAACATAAACTAACGAGGAGAAGTTGGCACACCTTGTCTACTTCAAACGACGTGGACAAAGGGATAACGCAAATCCAGCCTACAAACATCGGGCTGAAAGGGCTGAACGGGGTGAGAATGGGCGACTGATCGAAGAAGCATATCACGATGGTGATGATTCGGGAGTTGGTGAGGATCAAAGTCCACCTCAGTCAGCTCTACCGGCACCTCAAGTTAATCAAGATGAGGGGCCTCGAGTTGAGCCTTCTGGCCTGGGCCGTGACGAAGCCAACGAATGGGGGTCATATGATGAGTGATCTCACATGTTCTATACCGACCACCATTGGCTGATGCAAGCTTCAATGCAAAGAGAGATCATCTGTAGGCCTTGGGGTTGGGAAATTCTGATTACTAAAGTAAAGGCCTGAAGAAAAGTGAAAGGATAGTTATAGTTGGCGTACTGACCTTCCGGTCATAATTTTTGTGATGTGGAGGGACTGCAAAACTGGTGAAGAGTTACTTTCTGGGTTTTCAAGGAATCGTCACTCATATGTGAGAGTACGCAATTGGCAGCTGTGTCATACATAGCAGGGCAACGTGGTCATAGTTATCATTGCACGAAGATATGATTTCTTCATGCTATTCAGATAGGACAGAAAGATTACCTAATGTTGAATGTCATGATGAATCTCAAAATGAAGTACAAATGATGGTCGTGGATACAATATATTGGCTACAGAGAGGTAGTTGTAGCAGGCAAAGTATTGCGCCCATTATCATGAATCATTCCGTCGTTATCAGCCTTCTATGGGTCCGGTTTATCAAGAATCTACATGCACATGCAGTCGTAACCCCAGACCAGTCCCCATGCATCCCAAGGCGATGAGACACAAGTCTAGCGCAGGTCTCACCAAAAAAGTCACACCGCAGCCCAAGACGTCAGATCTAGTGCTTCGCAGCATCCTTCTTCCTCCTCTCCTCCCGCACCATGGCGTCGAAACGCTGAAAGGACGGAAACCCCTCCAAGAACGTCTCCACCACCCATGCGAACCACACTGCGCTGCCCGTCTCGACGTTGAACTTCTTAAGCCGGCTCTGCGCCATCCACCATGCCTCGGTAAGATGTATGGCGATCATCGGCACGAAAATCATCCTCACCAACCACACGAAGCCCTCGGCGCCCTGGTATGGGAAATATCCGTCCAGCGCCGCCCACGCCGTCGTGCCCGGGCGCAGGAACCCCAGCGCCAGCGCAGCCGCGCTGACGAAGTAGAAGCCGACCCCGACGAACGACACCAGCCCCGCGCCCCGTGGTCCCTCGAAGCGATCGATGCGGATGTCGCTGAGCCCGAGCTTGGCCTGAGCGCGCTCGGCCATGTCGACGAGGCGGACGCGGGCGTCTGCGAAGGACTTCATGGGCGGCGTGATGCGCACCGAGTGCACGCCCGAGCGCGACTGGATGGTCAGAGTGTCGAAGGCGAGGTCCGTCAGCTTGGCCGAGGACGCGGCGGACGCCGAGAGCCCGTTGAAGGCCTGCAGGTACCGGCTCAGATCGGCGTCGTGCTCCTTGTTCATGTGCGACATGATGCGCGCTCTCGGATCGCTGGCGGCCATCGTGGTGGGTGGGGGGGTAGTAGTTCAATTGAGAAGGGTTTTCGTCGGGAGAGGTGTGAACGGATCTTAATTGCTTGCTCTAGAGAGAGCTGTCGGGGCGGAACAAACGAAGCAAACAGCTTAATATCCCTGTGCCAAGATATTGCGTGAGTTTACGTGGTGGGGAAATAAAGCTACCCCCCTGGTTATCCCCAAATCACTACACTAAAGGTTAGCGTAGATGACCTCCCGCAAGCAAGGGACCCTTAACTTCAGCGAGAGCGGGAATCTGCTATCTACGGTATCCCATGGGCCGAGGTTTGCAACTCTACTATGTACGCGTGTGATATAGGTGGCAGCTACCGCTGAAGCCGCAAGTATGGATGTGATAGTCGCCAAACGCAAATGGCCAATTTACATCTACATATGTGTGAGAGGAATAACTTGCACGTAATTCCAATACTCAATGATATCCTAATTTGCACCTATTAGCTACGTGCGGAGGTAGAAGCTTCATGTCATAATGGGAAACCAACAGCGAAGCTAATGCGTTAGGACGATGCGGCTTGCTTTCGGTTTTCGACTATAATAGTACGCACCGGATCCCTTCCCTGATACTCAGTAGCTAGCCATCTAGGCAAAAACTTAAGAATGGAGGCTCTCACGACTTTATTTCCTGTCACATCGGCAGATGGGAGGGATACTTGCACTTTGGTCCGGTGCTTTGTAAATTTACTTTACGTGTTGATATTAGCCACGTCGTTAGCTACTATCTTGGGTGCATTAACTTAACCCAGCAACCTCGACAGTATACATTGATTGATATTCTATTGCTCTGTTTACTAGGCAATAGCCGTAGCAGATCTAATCAAGCGTGATATTGTACTCTTAGGAGACAGCTTAGCTGCATTGTGAGTAGTAGGGGGGAGAAACGGCCTTGCAAGTGAGCCCCTCCTATTTAAACGGTTAGTTCTTTCTTCGCGACACATATATTGAGGTGGTCTTACAGCGCAAGTGGTGCAGCCGCTGTATCCTTGTCCACCACACTGTTGGAAAGCCGCCTGAGCACAAGCGGAATCACCGCCAGAACTAGAGCCACCAGAGGGAGCGGGAGCCGCGATGCCAGTCCCGACTGGACCACTGCCAGCAGCACACTACATACGAGATTAGCTTGAACACTTCTGGGTGTGTTATGAGAGTACATCGAGGCCATAGGGCGTTTGTGGGGCTATTATCATGGCATAGGAGAGCCCTGCTATTCTCCAAGTTTCCAAGGCGAGAAGAGAAATGAACTGCGAGGGCTACTTACAGTCTTGGCACAACCACTGCTGCAGGTAGAGCCAGCAGTTTTGGTGATGCCGCCGGCTATGACGGCCGGCCCGGGGTTCACATAAGTGCTCATCTTGGCATGGATATTTACTTGAATGCCAGGATCCGAAGCCTTGAAGGCGCCGGGAAGGCTGACACCTGATGGGACAGATCCGGAGCCTCCAGTCACTAGTACACAAATAGTCAATGGTTGTTATTCTACACTCCAAGGACGTAGAGCACGATACGGACACGTCCTTCTCGTGAAATTCCAGGAATAGAGACAGCAGCGATGAAGGGCCACTCACCTGACAGCTGGTAGCATGACATATAAAACTGGGCACCACCGGACTGGCCTGCAGTATGAAGAGCAATAACTTCAGCACGGAGCAGGTAATCACCCGATGGGGTATTATCAGGAATTTTAACGTCCATCTTGCCGCAGCAAGCGTTGAGGTCGTTGGTGCCCCAGTTGTCACCATCGCCCACGGATCCCTTGGAAGACCAAGAATCCGCAAAGATCTTGTACCACGGAGCTGACCCATCGGCCTTTGTGGCATCTGATACCTTGCTTAGATACACATTGACAGGGCCATAATGGGCGCCGCCGATGGCTTCCGAGGAGCATTTCCTGTCATTGGGTTGCTGTCGCATGATTAGCGAATACTAGCTGACCAGGTATATATGCTCGTCTATCGTACTGCGTGCATCTCAACCGTGACCGTGGATCCTGCCTTTACGGGGCATTTGGCACCAACACCCCTAGTACCGCCAACATTGCATCGGATGTCGTTGCTGTTGACATTGGTCACGGGGTTGTTATTTGGGGGCATACGAATGCATTGGGAGCCGTGCACCACAAGTTAGCATTCTCCGCGAGCAAGATTACAGAGGAAGACTTATATAGTCTACACCGTCAACCCATAACTGCTGGAAGATAGAGTGGCCCGAGGCCTGGAAGGCGAGAGCCGCCGAGACAATGGCGTAGGCTGTGGACTTCATTCTGTTAACAAGGATACTAGACCAAGAGTGCGATATTGCTAGGGGTGAGCAGACCTGGTGCTTGGAAGCGAATCCTAGAATGGGATGTGCAACTCGAGTTATATCCCTTTCGCGAGCAAATATTGCAGCAGCAAAATTAACATATGCCTTATACGCCATGTCGGCCGAGTAGGGCCGAGTGCTATTTATACGAGAGCGAGATCAATAACCAGCACGGATGTAATTGGTTGCGCGGTTCGCAAATGAACGGGTGCAAACTGCCGTTGCCGGCTGAATACCCCAGGTTTTGCGCCCAACCCCAACCCACGGGTCAGAGAGAACGAATCCAGCACCGGCTTGACTGGCGTATGAAGCTTGGGGATAATATAGATTGGTGTGATTCTAGGTCGTAGCGGAGCGTAGGCCGCCGGCAGGTGGGTTAGGGACGTTGATTTCATTGAGTTGGGCATTACGCGGGCCGAATCCTGAGATGTAGGAGAAGACGCTGCCATGTCTATGCCATAGCTGATCTGGACAGATCGAGATCGAGATCTGTTGTTGAAGGAATACAGCTCGCTGCCATGTTCAGTCAACAATACGGGAGTCGCTGGCTGACAAATTTGACTTAGAGGCTTCTATCTTGATGAACCGACAATGTTGCTTCGATCCTGTGTGAGCAGTTCCGGTAAATGGGGCTTAGTCTGGTGAGCTGTATCCCATTGCAAGCTTCCACCACGAACCGAGACCCCTTTGCTCCATGCGATGACCAAATTCAGTTATCGATGTAACTTCTTCAAAACTGCCTAGAGTCGTGTGGGCTGGCACCAACACGCTGTTCTCTGCTGGTTTCCGCGGGCACTGGAAGTCCTTGTACCGAAGGCTTCGCACGAAGCTTACCCAAGCATTAACGCTAGTCTCAGCGCCTTCGGCATACATGATGCCTGGTGATCCACCACTTCTAATAAGGACGAAGGGCAGCTGATGTTGTGATGCTGCCTTTTTGACGCGCTGGAGTTTCTTGCGACTCGTGATGTGATGGGTTCGAATGAGAGCCGTGAAAAGGCTCGTAGCTGTGGCACCAGTAGTATTGCGCATAGCTGGCACTTTAATGTTCCACATGGAATCCTCATCCAGCTTGAAACAAAAACGGTCGCTGCATAGGTATCTGAGAAGGGTTGAGAAGGGTAATCACGAGAAAGTAGATATTCACGAAATCAATCCCGACAAAGGTATGTACATATGTAAACGATGTCATTGAAATCGTGTAACTGATACCTTACCAAGTAAGTGAAGCGCCTGTTTCTGTAAGTGGGGAATATGCAGCTATCACGAATTCAGAGTTATACTAGTAAGTAGCCTTGGCGGCTCTAGAATACAGATCTACTGTACACTTTGATTGCTAAGTTTAGGAAGAATCTACCCCTGAGCTCTATATATGGGCAAGTTATCACCATCATACACGGCACCACTGCCATCGTAGGGAGTTTCCGACTTCGATACAGACTTCCAGGTCTGCGCAATCTCTTTCAGAATGGGACGCCCACCGGCACCTTCAAGCTTCAGGTTTGGAGGAGGGAATGCTGTCAACTTCATGGAGTGATTCCTGTTTAGGGGACCAGGGTATGATACTGAGTTGTTCACTCTAGAAATATTTGGAGGGTCGGAATTAGTGTATTTTGTCACATCCGCAACGAGTTTGAAAACATTAGCTCCCACATCAAATCGGCCAAGATTCGGCAGCCCCCAGTTATTCTCCATCGTAGATAAGATAGAGAAATGGGTATAAAATGTGTCGTCAGTAGATCCCCAGAGGGCCTTAGGTACAGCGTTGCCCAATAACAGTGACGCAATACGGTTTGGCTGAGTGTAATCCTCCGTCTCATCATATGTCAACTGTATAAGCGTCTTCTCTGAAAAGGCGCCATCGGTTAGGAGAGGCTTCAAGAACTCTCGAGCCCAGTGCGTCGCATAATCTAACGATGTATTGTGTCCATCATTAAGCATGTTCGGAGACATCATAACGAATTGCTATATGCCAAACGTTAGCAGTTTTTCCTATAAATGGATCAAGCTCATTGGAGATGCGCTAGCATAGAAGTCTTACCGGCACGATCCCGGCAGCAAAGTCGTCTTGGAAGTCGTCAAACGAGAGCACGTTGAGTAGTCGACTCCCATCATTGTTGACCGAATCGTACGAGACAAAGGGACTAGTCGACCGAATTAGCCCATCACATACATCCTACATCAGCGCCAGCCAACGAAAAACGCACTTATGCTTCCGTACGTAATCCCAAGTGCCGTTAGGCGACTGGTTATCTGGCAGTCCTACGCTGGCCTCCCCCATATAGCCTGGGCCAGGAATACCTTCAAAATAGCCTCTCCACGATATCTTGCTCGGTTCGAGTAGATCAACGATTGTAGAGACATTACTGGGGATTCGAACAACTTCATCGTGATCTAAACCCCAATAATCTCCACCGATGGCAGCAAGGTAATTGGGCTGGCTGGGATGCGTATGCGCATAATAACGTGTTTGAAGAATGCCGAATCTCTTCAAGTCTGCAAATGCATCATCTGCGACAACTTTATCTAGGTCCTAGGAAAACCGTAAAGCATTAATAAACGAGCCCAAGATAGATGCCACCGCTCGTCCTCAAGACTGATGATGCTAACCTGGTTCTCAAGCCATATACTTATAAATCGATCAAACGCTCTGCCAGGTATCACTTCGGCGCTTGATGAACCTAGGAAACAGCCTACGAGCAGGCTAAGTCTAAGGGCTAACATTGCCGCTTTGGCATTCTAGTACTGGGAGTGGTAGGACAGTAATTGGAAGCCAATAGCTGGACTTGAGACCAAGTTACAGGTTCCCAAAGTCTGGGTGCTAGGTAAGCTGCCATTCCTCCCTCCAGTCGTTATCGCTATCTGGGCTATTACATAAATGTGTTTGATAAATCGGTATATGCATTTATACTGTCTGATTTTGAACTGGACACATATGTAGGTAGCGAGTTAGCGCTAAAATACTTAGGTAAGTAGGTACTTAAGTATGTAAATTTGGACTTCGAATTGCTTGCAGGACGCCGTCGCATCCAGACTTGAATTCTACATCTCAATTGGTTGTTATTTCAAGCGTGCTTCTGATATGTTGTAATTATGCGAGTAAAATATAACAACAGTAGGCTGCATTCTGGCTGTCTTGCTAAGCTAGACATTACGTAATGTTAGGCTCGGATTCCGCTCTTAATGCCGAATACCGAGTCTCAGATCCGAGCACCGACCAGACACTCGATGTGGCTAGGCTAGGCAGTTCTGACAAATGCAGTCATCTTATCAGATTGAATTGCATCATCTAGGCTCTCATCAACGATGGTCATGTCGCTGTCGCTCTTCACATATCCTGTTGTGAGAGACCGCATCTGAGCAAAATGGAAGACTCGGGCGATACTGCAAAAAAGCGTCATGTGGACGACGAAGAGCATGACGATCACGACGGCCCGGAGCCTGAGGACAATCAGCAAGGCTCGACAAGAAAGCGTCAGAGAGTGCGGCTTTCATGTCTAGAGTGTAGACGGAGGAAATTGTCATGCTCAAGAGAGCTGCCATGTGATCGCTGTGTCAAATCCGGAACTCCTGAGCGGTGCAATTATGAGCCAAGACCCGGCGGTCCACCGGCAGCCACAGCATCGACCGCGGCGAGGAACACATTCGTTCCACCAGAAAGCCCTTTTGTGCCTATTGTCGGAGAGGGGCGCCGCCCAAACAACAATCAACCCCCAATTCGCCCACTAGTCGATACTGTTGTTTTGAGAGACACAGCACGGGATCATGAGCGTATCCGAAAGTTAGAGCTTGAAGTTGCTCAGCTAAGGAGTGTTCTGACCAAGCAGTCATCGATGGATGGTAGCACCGTCGCTGCTTCGCCTTCAACAAATCGAGATGTGGCCAAAGATACGCCGCCGACATTCTGTCCTCACCCAAGCGCTACTTTCATGAACCCAGATGAAATTGCGCGGATGAAGAGCAGATACAATGCAATGTGCTTCAGGAGTAGATATTGTGGCCCACACAATGCTTGGTCATCACTCAAGGAAATCACTGGCATATCCCAATTTATGAAAGAAACTGCAGATCAATGGTTGCGACCTCTGAACATTCAGAAAAAGGACCGAGAGAAAGGACATCAAGACCGCGAAAAGAAGTTTGCCGAACCTGATCCCGCGTTAGAAGCTCTTTTGCCCACGAAAGAAGAAACAGACTCGTTGCTCGCGGTTTACTTGGACCAATTCGAACAGCTTTATCGCATTGTTCACATTCCGACTTTTAGGAAAGAATACGAGTCATTCTGGGACCCCAATCATACAAGACCCGCTTCATCTACCGTTCTTGTATTATCGATGATCTCAGTATCCTGTTGCTTAGGCATGCAAACTTCCAGCAAGTTCATTGGAGTGAAATCGAGTGCCTATGCTATGGTTGAAAAATGGGTTAAGGCGTGTGACGCGTGGACCAGCCGACAGAGTCACAAGCACCGTGTTTTGGTGCATTACCAGATTGAGTGCCTTCTGTACCTTGCAAAGAAGGTTAATACCATCAAGAAGAAGCGATTCTGGGCCACATCTGGTGGGCTTGTTCATAATGCGATTTCGATAGGGCTACATCAAGATCCTGACACCATCGCCCCCGAAATCAGCGCGTATAATAAAGAGATGAGAAAGCGAATTTGGTCAACAATAGTTGAGTTTGATCTGCAGACATCATTCGATTTAAGGGTTCCAACTTTGCTTAGTCAGGTCCACATCGAGACAGACGCCCCTAGAAATATTGACGATGATGGTTTCAGCTCAGACTCTGCAGAGCTCCCCGTTTCACGGCCACGATCAGAGTACACTTTCTCGTCATATGTTCATTTCAGTCGCCAAAGTCTTCCAGTCCGACTGGAGATATGCAAGATTCTAACAGGCCCTCCAGTTGACCTGGATTGGGAGCAGGTTCACCAATACACTGACATGATCACCCATGAGATTGACGCGTTGCCCGCTTGGGATCTAGAATCCGATCAAGGATCTGGTATTTCTCATAAGCCGTCTCTTGCGTATACGTTATTGCATATCCAGCTCAGGCAATTCCTCATACCTCTACATCAACCGTTTCTCAAATTACGAAAGAGCCATTCCAAGTATCAGACATCAGAGTTTATCTACTATACTGCTGCGCGTGACTTGGTTATGATGCACGATCGTCTCTTCCAGAAAGGTATCCGAACTCTATACTTTCTTCGCGAGGACTCAATCAGTGCGGCAATGAACTTGTGTCATGTGGGACTTCTCCAACCGAAAGGTATGTGTATAAGGGACATGCCTAGAAGCCTAAGGTTAACAGTTTGACAGGCTCAACCTCACTTATTAACTCAAATAATAAGGAGACCCTCCAACTGATTGAAAAGTGCATCGCTTTGAAGGAAGATCGTGTCTTGAGATGCGGCAACAATGATCCTTGGGGCTACTCTAGCATGTGTGCCGCATACGGGCTACTTGAAACCCATTTGGATCTGAAAACTTCTCAAGATGCGAAAGCCCATGCCGCCGAACGCTTCATTAGTCTACATTACAAGCTTCTCTCATATCAAGTACCTCTGGAAGGGCAGCAGGAGACGCAACCTAATGGTATTGCCCAACAGGCGTCCTCAACTCAGCACAATGAGAATGTTGTAAGTTCTTCTTTAACCTTAATTAATAGTGACGACCAGTTCCCACTAAACCTAACACGCAACCTAGGCCATGAGTGTATACTCAACTAGCACACCAATGTCTACGGCACAATTGGGGGCTACGCCGCCTAATCGCGACGGCTTGCCACTATCTATACCTTGGGGGATTCCACCTCCGGATCCTAGTCAGCTGCTTATACCGAATCCTGATTTCAATTTTGAGTTATTGGGTTCAGACTTGAACGATTTATGGGGGATCTGGAACACGACAGAGTATGTATGAGCGGGAATAGTCGCACGAGTTCTATCAGTCCCATATTGTAAAAATTCGGACACAACTCAGACCTCACTTCTCATTTGGCGGCAGCGGAATGTATCATGATACCCCATAGCTTATAGTCTTAGCTCTATGAAACCACTCTGTAATCACTTGCTGCGATTCTTGTGAAGTGAAGTTGTACCAGTCTATCTTTGAGTCCAAGTATGACATTGCTACGGGATCGCTGTTCCAAATGCTTTGAATGTGGGATACGTTTTTCTGAATACAGCAAGAGGTGAGGAGTTCAGTCCATCATGTAGAGCTATAAATTCAGAGCATAGGTGACGCGAATTGTGGCCTAGTAGCCTTGGGCGTATAAACAGAGTGGTATTGCATGAATAAATGGTGACCTTGGCATGGCAGGGAGACGCCAATAGCGCCTGCTTGCCAATCCAGCTTGCAAATCAACGAAGCAAGTAATTGGGAGTCAGAGGTAACATGAAGACCTATCTCGTCACTGACGCCTACTATTTCGCGAACCGCCAAAAACGGATAATGTTGGTATTCTCAGAGCCTCCTCTCCACAGTTCGCGCCATCGCGCTTGACACGTATCCCATCAACCCGCAATACTGCTTCCGCTGGCGCGCGACATAAAAATTAGTCATTCACGTTCGTAGACTATCGGGGAATGTTTGGTGTACAGTAATACCTAGTCGCCGCAAAACTGGAATTCGGGAGCTGATATTCTCGGCAAGTGGATCTCGCTCTCCTTTAGCCCAATGGAGACTGACGTCTTGCGCTGTTGGGTCGGTCGCATAGGACAAGTTATGAGTTATATTAATTGAATGCATGTCCCTTGAGGGCTGAAGTCCTCGACGTTCAAGGAATTCGTCAATCACCTCCTACATCGCAATTATTCATATTCATCCCAATCAACTCATACATATCCGATAAGATGGCATCTCTAGCTTTCCTTGCCGAGAAGAACATCTCCTACTTCACCGTATGTATTCAAGTCTGTCTTATGCTAGCTCATCAAAAATACTAACCAACGTTGCCTAATAGATACCGGTGGCGTTTTTTGCTGTATGTCATGAGAAGAAATATGTTTTCTAGATACCATGCCTAAAACTTCGTTACGCGCGACATCGCTGAAGCAGTCATGTCATAAGGGCGACTAGACGTCTCCCACTTGCTTGAAGAGAAGCCGCAGTAGTAACTAGTGATTTTACTAACCTATATTCTCCGATTACAGGCCCTTTGGCCCCGAAGCCAGTCCGCTTTCAAGGAGCCTGGCAAGAGTTATTTCGACGCAGCCCACCCCAGAACTTTTGCATCTAGGCTAGAGAAGTCCGATTTGGACAAGGACGTAAGTTCGTTTATCATAATGAAGCAATAACATCCACTGATGAGTCCTGGCCTCCAAGACCGTTGCCCAAATCTTGCGTGCTGAGGCCGCTACTTCTAATGGCCTGGAGGGTCTTCCCATCTTCGCTGCTGCTGTCGTCGCTGGTAACAGCGCCGGTCTCAGCCCCTTGGCCCTTAACGCGCTGAGCGTCGGTTACATCGCCAGTCGCATCGTCTACAACTACGTGTACATCTTCCTGGGCGGCAACCGCAACTTAGCTGGTCTTCGCACCCCAATCTGGTTCATTGGTATTGGCCAGGCTATGGCTCTGTTCGTCAAGGCCGGCCTTGCTAAGCTATAAACGATCGCACCTGTTTCTATATATGTATGTTAAGCTGTGCAAATGGGGTATGATCTATAGATGGCTTTTGGGAGTTCGTGGTCAGTTAGTTGTGATACATCTCATGCGAAGCCTTTGATTTTATTGATCAATGATTCGGTCCAATTTCTGCATAAGAACCACAAGCTGGGAACGATCATGAAGTGATTTTCAAATTACAGAGAACACGGGACTCGAGTCACTTAAAGAGTCACAGGATCTGTTTCAAACCAAGTGCACTATTTTGCCACCTAAAAGTCGATTGCAATCTAAGTTCGAAGTTGACATACGACCTGAGACCGGCAAGTATGTTCGAGATCCCACCTTTCAAGAGCACGAGCCTTGATACCCGCGACAATGTGACTAAAAAAGGATTTGAATGCAAACATATAGAATCGATGGAGCGCGCAGTATAACGATGAGAGCATCGGCTCTGTTGGCTGTTTGTAGAGTTAAGCATAAATACTAGTACATTAAGTGACGTTTCGGATAGAGGGGCTGTCAGTCTTTGGCCGATGCCGCTAATCTAACCTTTACGATTGATTTTTTTTTTTTTTTTTTTTTTTTTTTTTTTTTTGGCACGGATGTAAACAACGGGTGTTCGCCACATGGTAACTGTAACCATATATGGAGTTTCCCTTTTGAAAGGAGAGAGTTTCTATCAATTAGCCTGCCATGTTTGAGATAAAGTTTGGTCTTACGAAATCTTATCATACATGCGATGACCGCATTCAAGACTGCGAGCCGGGATTAAAGTCCATCTATTTCAACGCATTTACTTGATAAAATAGAGATTTAGTGTCAAGGCGGACTGCAAAGTCCAGATCAATAGCCGCCTTCTTGGACTTTCGAAGTGGTAAGGCTGGTCTATTGTCATCGAAAGTCCAGATGTTATTTGGATCAAAGGTAGTAAATTTTCGTTCAATCTTATCGAACAATGTGTAAACGAATGGACCACGGGTCATGCATCGGCCCCCAAAGATGATGAAGCTTAGATCGAACTCGTACTCCAACAGCTCAAGGGTTGGTTGGTTCCAAGCCCCGGGTCCTTCATAGTCTGCTAACTCGGACGAGTACGTGCCTATGTGGCTTGCCGATGAAAATTCCTGGACTGTGACGTGAAGCCTAGCATTTAATTCGTCACCAAAGACAGAGGCAGAAGCTAGGTATAAGGTCCTCTTGTCATGAACGTTGAAGAACACACCCTGGAGGGTTTCCCGTGGTTTGACCTTGGAAAGAGGAATGCTAGGTTCGTGGATGACAGGAGAGACGTCCAACTGGACTATGGCATGGCCAGGTGTCCAGAGAACTACATTTCCGCCATAAAGGATAATAGCAACTCTGTCGTCGCAAGTTGCGCACTTAAGACTCTGACAAGGTAGCGATTTTTCATACGCCTTATTTTCGACATGATCCCAAGCAATTCTGAAATCACATCAGTACAAATCTTGTTGTAGGAAATTAGTGCATACATCGTCCGATCCATTGATGCTACGACTAGTTTAGAGCCTAGTGCTTGCAGCTTCATTGATAATCCGTGGATTATACCACTCGGCGGAGCTAGGACCTTTCGCGTCTTGGATTTAAGGTCGTCAATAACGACGATGCAGCCGCACAAGTGACACGCTACTTTCCCAGAACAATATAAGGCCGTGAGAGCTTGATGATCTTCACCCATACGAAATTGTGTGTATGGCGTAGGAGGATTGTCTAGTGGATGATGAAATCTCGAATCTAATTGGTAACCAGCGGTCACGTCCCAAGTAACGAGTTCGGTTTCGGGGGCAATGTTGCCCATAATGGACGCCCAAATAAGTTTGTGATCTAATCTCGAGAGAATTTGGAGAAATCTGGTCTGATTCATTGCACCGTCAATAAATGCCGGCCAGCGGCGAATCGTATATGCCGCCATGACGGGGTCGGACAAAAACCGCTCTCTCCAAGCCTTGGACACGCTCAAGCAGCGGGCAAAGTCTCTGCGTGTTAGCTGCAAGGCGATCAAAATGACAATTTCTAGAGGTAACTCGACAACGAAGTCAGGATGGTAGCTCGGAAGAAGCAGTCTAAGATATCTGATTTCTTCCCGTGTCAACGCGCCGTGGCCAGAGACGAATTGCCGAATGAAGGCGTATCTCGGATTATGCTTCATAGTGACGAATGAAACTCAGTAGGCTGCAAATGGGAATCGATATGATGGTGGCTTTCGTGTTTCGATGAAGGGCATCTTCTGGAGATACCAGTGATATTAAGTAGGTATTGAGCAGTTTCATGTTTGCCCTACCTGTGTACTCCGTATATAGACTACCTAGGTAGGTACTTAGGTATCTACACTAGCTTGGTGAAATGTGAGGAACAGACCAGACTATAAATTGAAACATGATGGAGCAGTTTATCATATGAAAGACGGGATATGAGATGATATGAGCTGGTCTCATCACTCTATTTCGAATAATCATCAACATTTTGGAGGAATTCCATATTACCTACCTAAGGTACTCGATATATACGTAGATAAGTACCGGTACATATAGGTAGGTTAGTACTATGTATGTATGTGGGTAGGTAAATACCGTAGCTGCCTAACCTCTAGTGACTTAGGCACCGTTAGATATGCATTAAAGGCGCCTGACCCGCCTAGGTACTATAGTATCTAATACAGTAGGTAGGTAGGTAGAGGTACATAGGTTTAGCTAATAACGTCAGCTGTGCAACGCAACTGCGTGGCCTCCTATCTGTCGACATCATCCCTCTTCACTCCCAATCTCCCCAACTCCTCGTCCCAGCTGCTCCACGTTAAACAGGCATCTACCTATCTAGGTGTCTGGTGTCTGGTGTCTGATATCTGTCTGATGTCGGGTGACTTGTCGACATGACGACTTAGTTCACTTGGACTTCCTCGCACCGCTGTGCGACATCCAGTCCCTAGTTAACTCTTTCGTATTGAAGTACTCTATTTGCGCTGCCGCCTCTTGTATATGCCTCTTGACGCCATATTGATCTCACTACTTGTATATACGCTCCCGTTGACCATCGCCTAGCTAGAGACCGAGGCACTGTGTTTTTCTTGAACCTATTTCCCGCGCATCCGATCGTTGAGAAACACTCTTACAATCAAGCTCTCCATCATGGCCAACGAGGCGACCAATTCGTCCCACACACCTCTCCTACGATCCCTTTCGTCCTCGGCCCTCAGTCTTTCTGCTTCCGATACCAGCTCCAGTAGTTCCATCAGCGATGGATCTCCGAACACGAATCTTCGCCGCCGAGCCCTTGCTCTGCGCTCCATCGCTTTTGTATCGTCAATCGTCGGTGCGCTTGCTGCCGGGTCTGTTACCGTCTTCTCATTGTACGGACATCTATTCCAGTCGCGCTTGCACTATACGCAATTCCAGATCAATGGCATCGCGAGCGCCATGAACATAGCCATGTACATGCCGGTTCCCATCATCGGTTACATGTGCGACCGCTTTGGACCAGGTCTCCTGTCGCTCATTTCTGCTGTGCTTGCCGGCGGCGGGTACGCTCTCGCCGCCGCTCTATATCAAAAAGGCGTACAAGAAGCAGAAAACCACGTCGCTGGTCATAAGACTACGTTTGCCCCCATGCTGTTTGCGTTTGTGGCCATCGGCGTTGGGGCTGCGTCCCTTTACCTGGGTGCAGTCACAACTTGCGCGAAGAACTTCGGTAGAGGGAGATACCGGGGTTTGATGCTTGTTGCACCTATTGCGGGATTCGGGTTGAGTGGCATGATCATGAGCCAAGCTGCTAGTCGGCTTCTCTATGAGGTCCAGCCTGATGGAACCAAAGGGGACGTAAACGTATTCCATTTTTTCCTAGTTTTGTCTGTTCTCCTTGTCACTGTTGGGATTTTGGGTTCCTTCACGTTACGAATTGTAGATGAGGAGGATCTTATCGATGGGGCTGTCGAAGAGCTTGAGAGAAGCGGGCTTCTCGACAGTAGCGAAGTGTTTCGTCGAAGAACGGATCAGAGCTACGGCACTCTTGCACAGCCTCAAAATCTAGACGAGGACGATGATAATGACGTGGCCCTCGACCCATCTAAGGATGACGGAGGTGACATGTATGCGAAGCTGAAAAAGTCTTGGCTTCTTAATGCTGAGACGAGGAGATTTTTGGCTGACCCTACGATGTGGCTCTTTGCCATAAGCTTTTGGCTCATCATTGGACCCGGCGAATCATTTATCAACAACCTCGGAACTGTCATTGGGACTCTAACCTCACCGGACCATAATTCAAAGCCACCCTCTGCTGCTACTCACGTGTCTATCATGGCGACAGTAAGCACAGTAGCACGGCTAGTGGTTGCCTCGCTGAGCGACCTTTTATCACCGACTCCAGAGAACCAATACGTTCAAACCGGAAGTACACATTCGCTACCTAATTTACGACGGAAGTTACAAGTCTCCCGTGTGATTTTATATGTTATATCAGCTTTGACTTTCTCAATCGGATCCCTAGTACTGGCCTCGGGTGCTGTACAAGAACATGCCAACCGCTTCTGGATAGTATCTGGCTCGATTGGTGCAGGCTATGGTGCAGTATTTAGTTTGACGCCTATCATCATCACCATGATATGGGGCGTCGAGAACTTTGGCACGAATTTTGGTATTATAGCATTGACACCAGCGGTAGGCTCTGTGATATGGGGTGTCATATATTCTGCAGTCTACCAGGCAGGAGCCCATAAATCGGCCCTGCTTGGAGGTGGTGAGGCAGGAGATGATGTGTTTTGTTATGGCAAACAGTGCTATGCGGCGACTTTCTGGGCAATGACAGTGTCTATATGGGTCGGTGCATTCATGATTATTTGGGCTTGGAAAGGCAAGAATGGTTGGTCTTCTAGAGGCATTGTGGTATAGAATCGCGTTCAAACACGAGTACAAATAGATAGAGTATGCATAAAATTCTCTAGTGACACCTTTGAACTGGAGCACGCTGCCCATATACATGTAACGTTCATATACTAGCGACTCGCAGGGGTAGTCGTCTCGTAGCTGTCTGTTTATGATACAGCCTTGCGGATTCTCCTCACCTTCATGGTACTGAAGCATAGTCATTGTGGTATAGAGATGAAAAATGAGTTACCGGAATGACCATCGCCGTTATTAAACTAGTAATATATCACCAATCAAAACTCCCATCGGTACCAATATCGTAGCGCATAGACTTCCATTAACACTCGACCTGCTATAGTACCAGCATTCAGATCACACCGACCTCAGGACGAGATCCCGGTGCTTAAGCGCATCTCGGCTGGCTACTTGGAAACCGTGTAATCATATACAACACTGCGCCCTCATCGATTAAGAGGGGTATAAAAACGAGAGGCCGTTAATGTCGTAGTCTGTGCGGAGAAGACGGCCTGCGATGCACGCACGTTTAACAATACGAGAGCTTGGCATTGTCGATCCCGTCTCCATGCGCCCGCCCAACGGCGGTTTCCCGTCGAATCGGAAAAGTTGGTTGAACTCCCCTGGCCGCTGAATGACGATCTTGAGCCGGGTTTCAGGGTCGTTCTCCCTGTCGTAGCGTGGTCTCTGCGTGTCACTACCCCAGTGCGCCACCCCCGACTTCTGCCCGACCCCAAAGTCAGATGGCAGCGGGACACACCGATACGAGGTCGTTAGACTGCCGGTCTGGTGGTAGAGTTGTATGCCTGACTAACCTTGTGGGTGTTTTCACGATGATTTGGTCCTTTGGTGGCACGCACCGGACAGGCCGTATTGCCGAGGTGCGGAGGCGTTGGGTAATATTTGTTCAGAATCATGCGTATAAGAGGGGAAAGTCGTGGTAACGTCACGGTTCTACATATTCTCTTTGTTGGCAGTATCTCTCTCAACGTCATCTGTGAGATCACAACTTAGTACAAAGGACTTAAGAGCCACCTGGGAATTATATAAATCAGACCAAATTTCTCACATAGGACAGCTTCATCTGAGACCATACCATCGTCTATCATCCATAACATCTCACATATCTCACCACGATGCAGCTTACACACACACTTTTCGCACTCTTCTCAACCTCCGCCCTCGCGGCAAGAGTATCCATGTCCGCCTCTACGAACTGGACACTTGAAAAGCTTGTGCGGGTCTGCGACACCGCCGATGACTCTTGCACATGGACCTTCGACATCAATACAAACGAAGAAGGTGTAAAAGCCACGGCATGCACTTATACCGTAGCCGCCACCAAGACGGAGCCGGCTAGCCAGTCGAGCGGCGGCCCGGCCACGTGTGGCGTTTTCACCATTACCAGCGGCGTGAGTGACACTCGGAGCTAACATCTTGTTCCTATCTATATTTCCTCTTCTGGCAGGCTTTCCAGCATACGGAATGTCTTTTATGTTGAACCACGTAACAGTATCTCCTCACTGTTTTCGAATCTTAGCGAGTCATTTTCAAGAAATCATCAATCACTAACCCAAATGCTCTAGTGGAGCGGCCAGTTCGGCCCTGACGAGGGTTTCACCGTAATTTCTGTCGTGGATTACGCGAAGAAGCTCATTGCGTATGCGGGATACACGGATGCCATGACTACGAATGGAACTACAGTGGACCCGGACCTGACCTTCCCTGTTCAGTTGCTTTCGTAAAGGGGGTGAGATGATAAGAGAAATTACCGAATGGCGATTTCGGTGAGGGGGTGAAGGATGACGAGTAAAAGTCATCAGGACACTTGTAATACGGAACATTATCGTGATGGTGTTTTGGACTGACTTGGTTGGGGTTGAGAGGTTAGACAAATAATGACCCTAAGTAACGCATGAATTCATTGGCAGGAAAACACGGCGACTAGGTATTAATATGATAATTGCCTCTTCAATAACTACGATTTAGTATGAAAGAATAGGCTGAGGTGCTAAAGCTAATGTTGTTTTGTCAAAGGGTTTGCAACATATCGGAATTGTATCGATACAGTATTTCCGATTGTTGTGTTCCAAACCTTCATTTATCGAGGTTCTACCTATACTAAACTGAGTTATCCTTGCTAGGCTTTATACCCCTTAATAGGACCTCTAACCTTTTAGATAAGTCTCAAGAAACCGTCCAACTCATGTTATTAACTTAGCAACTCCCTAGCTTTCCCCCCTTGTTTTTAAAATACTAATATTGTTCTCATTCACATCTCCCAATGAAGTCAAACTCAAGCGGTCTGTGAACATCGATTATTTGTCATAGTCTTGTATACTCGCTGTGTATAGCAGGGCAAATTACTAGGCCTGAAATTGAAGCTATTCACATTACAATAATCTCCCAGGGCTGCTAGGGTCTTTGGCCATCAAATTCCTTCCTGGCCTTGGTGACTTGACTGTGACTCTATATTATTAGACTGATTGTTGTGACCGCCTAGGTCTAGCTGGTCGATTTCATGAAGCGAGGTCTGTACAATCTCACTTTGAACAATTGGCTAAATGTCTCATGAAGACCGCGAAGGGGGCTTTTGCGCTGCATACGCCCTTAGTCGTGTGCGCACGTTACACTGTCTGGTATGTACCAAAATTACACTGGTCGTTGCTGACAGTGAGAAATGCTAGAACGATTAGTGGTCTGAAATTGGGCTACATGTTTGTCTACTAGGTAAAGAGGGCTATTTTGAATTGTGTTATAACAAGGGCAGGTGACTGGGCTTGGAATTGAAGCCGTTCAGATTACAATGATCAAATAGGGCTGCGGGAGTCCTCGATCAACCAATTTCTTCTTGGCGCTCGTGGCTTAACTCAAGTCGTTATACAACTGGTCTGCCAGCCCTGACCGTCTAGATCTCATGGGCTTGTTTCATGAAGCGAAGTCTATATAATCTCTCCTTCCAATATTGCCTGCTTGTCTTTGAAGATCATGGATAGCCTGCAGTGGCCTTTCGTACGGCCGAAGTGCAAGGTAAACTGTATGTTCAGCCTGTACGCGTGTACCATGTGTTGAAGATTTAGTTCCCCCTTTACCAAGTCAAAACAATTGATAGCATTGCGATATCCCCCGTTAACTGAATAGGTATAAGTGTAGAAATCTCATCATTAAGATATCTCAAACATATCGTGCTGAACATAGCTGTATTTCTAATTAAATTTGAATTCTTCGCATGGGTAATTAACCCATAATTCGAAGCACGTACACCTTAATTAGAGTTAGCGCGCCTACTGCATATTAGTACCGGCAACCTGAATTGTAACGTTCGTCATTCAGGTATGTTTAGTCAAGCAGACTGACTTCATTTCAATACTTGCTTTGAAGCATCACGTGAAGCTGTCAGCCATATAATCTGGGTATATCTCCTAGTTACCAAGTCTGCCGGAGCCGGTTAATCCTATATCCTGAATGATGCGAGAACCAAGAATAAGCCGGGCAGGTCTAATGTCCCGAGTGATGATTCTCGCCGTGGGCGGAATAGTTACGCGGTGGGGCGCATTTTGAAAAAGCGAAACCCACCTCCTCGCCGAGTGGTTCTACTCAAACGAGCCAATCAAGGGAGATCAAGGTCAATACGTTGTGCCCAAGAAGGGGCACCCAAGAATTGGCCTAAGAGCTGGACCTTGAGCATCTTTGGGACTGACTCCCCTGCAGCAACATACGTAATGTAACAATTCAGGTGAGCGAGCTGGAACCCCATTCAAACCCCCGGGAGCGACCTGGCCAGACTCAACTCTTGCACGTGAATTACGGCCGCGAACCATACGAGCCTCTTGACTTGAAATGATATGGGCCGATAAGATTGTTTGGTGCGCCAATTGCTATTTGACTTATCTTCTCTGAACATGCAGTTCAAGTCAATAGTTGAAATCAAGTCTGGAGGCTCTCGAGGTCGCCGATCAGAGGATGTACCGGATCTTGGCGGTCGGCAGAGCAGCCATCCGGCCCCATGAAGAAGAAATGTCTGTTGTCCAAGTAGGGAAGTAAGTAACGCAGGGTGGATTGGATGTACGATGTGACGTGCCTGAGAGGAACTGCCGTCTGCTCGAGACGGTGTCGACGTTATGTGACATGAGGAGCGCGACACATGCCACCCGCCTCCACGTTTCCTTTCTCAGTAAGTATACGAGGTGTGATCGAATCGGGATGCAGTCTGTAGGAATGCCCAGCTCACCTAGGTGCAATCCAGCGCCAACATATAATATTTCCTGTTTGAAAGGCATGTCTGCAGCGCGCTTTTATAATATCGAATTTCGACTCCCAAATGAGAAATGCTTGACGTAGCCACCGTTTCTTTTCGGCGCTAGTGCTCTCCATTTGGGTCCCCGCGAGTGCAACGTCAGCCTTGAGACGGTCAAGTTTCGTTAGCAACATGCCGACTGTGCAGCAACGTACCTTGTCAGCTTGCACCAGGAACCAAGATTCAGCCACCTGGTGGATATTGAGAGAGTTGGCTTGCATATCATGAAACCAATCGGCTTTGTAGGATGGTATTCTGCTAGTCAGCGTGGTAATTACCCCCCCTTAGCTAGGCCGAGCTATAGGAATTTGATATGTGTGTTGGGAGACGGTAAGGCAGAACGAGAAGCATGTAAATAAGCCACCCTGCTGCAATGACCAGTCATACAAGTCGTTTAAGTGTTTCGGAAGCAGATTGTGAGAATTTTCCATCTATAGTGCTAACAGATTGCGCGTTGGCATTCATCGAACCTTGCTCCTGGGAAACGAAGACCACAGTTTCACCATGGCTAGTGGCGTCATTTCGACTACTTTCTCAACTTCAACTTCGACCGGAGATTCGTCCATGGGTACGCATTCTGGGATTTCTTGTTTTCTATTTGGGAGCAGCCGTCATTTCCGCGTGCTTTAAGATTGGCAAGAATTATTTAAGTCTTTCCTATCATTCAGAGCTTCTAACATATAAGTTTCTTAGCAACTTTAATTATCGCGGACACTCCCTGTTCAGACGTTCGACTATCATCCTGCGAGAATTTAGAGTCTTGTGTTGTTCAAATACTTCCATCCGCCCTTTGTTATGATAACTCACATTCTACATGGACACTCGGAAGTACGTTATCATGCATGATCACGAGCACTCCCCTGATTGTTCCCACTGCGACATTTCCTCAGAATGAATGCCCCCTGGGGATGACAATGGCAAAAACCGCCGTCCATCCAGGCGGCGGTTGGTGCTGCCCTCTGTAAGATAATGATCCCCTCCCGCATATTTGCATTGTTAACATATCTATTAAGCGGGTTCAAATGGGCCTCAGACTCCTGCCAGAGTAGTATAACAAGAGGAATGGCGCCGCAAATCTCCGATGCATGTGCACCAGAGAATACCATCGCCCCTGCTACTGGTATCACGCAGTTTGATAAAAGGACGATAGAGACCACAGCTTTCCATAGTGAGATCAGGTCTCTCAATGATATATCATCTCCTACCCCTGGCACATTAAGCATAAGTCCTCGGAAGCCTGCTGAAACTGCTGTGACCGCAATATTCGTTGAAGCCATCTACTTATCTGGGCAGACGTTCCCAACTAGCGCACTCATTATGCCCAGTTCGTATACCGATGGAATGTCACCCTCAAACTCAGGCAACGTCTCTAGCGAAACAATGCCGAAGCATGAGCTGTCTGACTTAGCGAAGGTCGCAATTGGCCTTGGTAGCGGAGTGGTTGGTTCGATTCTCATCTTACTAGGCGCCTTCCTTATTAGACGACATCGAAAAAGGCGACTGTATGAGACAAGAAAAGATGAAATGGCTGCGAGTCCCAATCCTGAAAGTTATACTATAAAAGAGCCTAAACCTGGGGGAATTGGAAATACCAGAAAAACGATTATCGAGCGGCCGAGGTTTCAGTACGAACTTACAGCTACCTCATCGCCTACAACGCCTGTTTTCGAGTCAAGCTATCTGTGTCGCCCGGAACGCGAAAGGTTAAAGAATAAAGTAACGACGCCTGGCGTAGTTTCTGAGGAAAGGGTGAGATCGGAGGTTCCTTCTTTCTCAGGCACAACATTCTATTCGGCGAATCACTTCGAGCTCTTCGAACTGGATACTCATATTCAACCTTTGGAAACCGAGGCCTCAACAAGAAGAAACAATAGAGCCAGTAGCCAGGTACTACCTTGGCAGGCAGGAATATACGATTATCTTGACCCTTGTAATAATACTAATAAACCTGAAGAAGGTGAGCATACAAGCATCTCATAAAACGATGATTAATCTTGCCTAACTGTTTGGGTAGCAAACGAATTTATTTAATATAAGGCCAGTGGCTGTGCTTATGCAACGTCGGTGGCATCAATCACCCCATCAGCTTTACTTGTACTTCAAGACTAAGGTATGAGTCTAAGGGCTGAATAATTAATGTATGTTTTTGGAAGACAATTAGATTAGCAGCAACCACTTGCTTGAAGACCTTGAATAGATAAATATTGCACAAGACATGAAAGCTGTCGATTCTACATCACGGTAGTGTTTCGCGCACTCTTTTCTTGGAATTTTCTATGTGATATGTATGAAAGGAGCTAAGTCTGAGCTCTGCATCTTTGCTGTCTCGGGAGTCGGCAGCCTGCCACTCAGCCTTCGGTGAGGCTCCAAGGCCCTATATATCTAGATTGAGTAGTAATTGCACAAATATTAAAGGGGCTGTGAGACATTTGGTAGTATTGATGAATATGACTATTTCAGGCGTATTATTCAAGCTCGAGTTTCAGTGTTGTTGCACTCCGGAACGCCACCTTACACGAATGTACCACTGACGGCCTTGCAATACTACCTCAACCCCTGAATCATTCCGAGAACTACCACCGCATTGTTTGAACGGATATTCGAGCTGGTAATCAAGATAAATTTACATAGGCCGAACGCCTCGAACACGTTCGTACGCCCAACATATGCAAGTCGCCTATGTCTTCGGCTATATGCCTTGCAAAGCCCCCTAATACCCCTAAATGGAAGGCCAGTTCGTATTGGAAGGTGAGCGTATCTAGGATTTGTTTACGTATTCGCTAACTCATGTTGAGAAGTCTACGACCCCCAAGGATGTTGTTGCTAAATTTAACGGACCGGAGCAAGTGCATATATTTTGTTTTTTTGAAACCGAGCAAGCCGTTTGTTGTGTAGTTACGGTGACATCCTGAACATTGGGCATAATCTATGATACCCGAGGCGTCTTCGTATAGACGTACATTACATGCCCCCTTTTGACATGTTGTGTCTGCAAAATTATGTCCAACAATCTGAATCTGACTTGAAAGTTCCATTGATGTTCGAGGGGTTCTAATCACATGCTGGCCTAAGAACCAGGGCGGCCAATTCCGAGGAAGCGGAGAAATCACAAGTAATATTAATCCCAGGCCGAGGCATGTCACTACCTGCGTATTACCTTAGGTAATATCATGGGACCAGGAGGGTTTAAAAGCCGCGTGAGGAGAAGGACGATTCTAGCGTATCGGCACATCTACTGACAGTGTTTTTCTCCAAGAGAACATGGTGTGGCGGGTGTCACCTCTTCCGGACCTTTTGCGGCACGCCAATGGCTGTGCTAGTACCGACGGGAATCTACCTCATACGCCACTACATGGGACAAAATGTATCTTCCCGCGAGTGTATCTAGCATGAACCCAGCTGCCTGTCACACTAATACTGCTGATCACTGTAGGTAATATATGCCTGCTTGGAACCTGGATTACGGAACGGTAGAGCGACTAGCGAAGGCTCCGATTTGGCTGCATGAATTGTGCTACTATTCTGTGGGGGACGGATATTTATTGGAAACCCACGCACCGTCGCCAAGCACGCTTAGTCAATTTATCGGCAGCGAATACAGATGAAGGATATATTCCGATCGAATGCGACCAGGTGAGCACATCGGAGCCAGCTGAGACGCGGATTCCGTCCGGACACCGAGTTCGCTAAGGCAGTTTGGTGTATCGCAAGAGCAGTGCGACGAACTCCAACGTGACAATGACAACGCAGCCCTGACGTACGTCTTGACTGTGGGGTTATCCCCATGGGGAAACCTTGAAGCGAGCACTTTGCCGTGCGGGGATTCCTTGTAACGTCTTTTGACTGCTCGGGCCAAGAGCCAGGATCAGAACTAGGATCTCAATGTCGATTCAGTCCCGAGCCAGAGAAGCAAGGGCAGAACCAAGGATGGTCAAGGTCAGCGGTGGGCTGCCGTTTTTGTTTTTTTTGTCCCTTGTGATGTACGCAGCGGAGCTATGTCGTTTTTAGGAAATGACTTTCGCTCAATTTCGAGACGATGGGTCCCTTGGCCCAACCACGATGCCTCTAGGGCGCTGCACTGCGCAAGCTTTCCTAATTTGAGCGTCGTGAATCCACCGCAATGTTCGAATATACGGATAGGCGGTGGACAACTCGACCGCCTAGTCACGCGGATTACCAAACCCTCGCGAGTATGGCTTATATATAAGTAGGGAGTGGAACGCCCTCGCGAGATGGTTGGAATGCAGGGAGACCGGGTAGGACAGGTGCTCTTCCTCCGGCTACATCTAGCTTCATCGCGGTTGATGAAGGCAGGGACACGTCTCCGACACATTCCCGTCCGCTTCCGGCTCTACTGCGGCCTTGAGCTTTCGAGCCCTCATCCAACTTCGACATGAAGGGGTTTCTTCTTCCGCTGGCTCTCGCCGGCTTAGCTGGCGCAGTACCGATCGATTCCCAACCACTTGAGGAAAGGGCTACTGTGTCTGTAGCTACATCTCAAGGGACGATGGTCGGTTCGTCGCTTCTTGGAGTTGAGAATTTCGCTGGGATTCCCTTCGCCGATCCGCCGGTGGGAAATCTCCGTCTTCGTCCGCCACAGCGAAGCACGAAGTCTCTCGGCACATTCGATGCTACAGGTTTAGGACCAGCTTGCCCCCAAATGTTCTTTTCGACTGAAGGAGATCTTCTGTTGTCGGTACTTGGAAATTTATTGAATACACCACTGTTCCAGACAATCACTGGACAGACCGAAGATTGCTTGACAATGAGGGTGCAACGACCAGCTGGCACAAAAGCTAATGCGAAATTACCGGTCTTCTTCTGGATCTTCGGCGGCGCTTTCGAACTGGGTAGTCCGCAGATGTATGACGCAACCAGTCTTATCCGAAACGGAGTTTCACAGGGAAAGCCGTTCATTTTCGTCTCAGTTAACTACCGAGTCGGCGGCTTTGGCTTCCTGCCAGGGAAGGAAGTTCTAGCAGACGGGGCGGCAAATCTAGGACTTCTGGACCAGCGTATGGGTCTAGAATGGGTACAGGATAATATCGCTGCTTTTGGAGGTGACCCGACTAAGGTAACTATCTGGGGAGAATCGGCGGGATCCATATCCGTCTTCGACCAAATGGCACTCTACGGCGGTAACTACACTTATAAAGGAAACAAACTGTTCCGTGCAGGTATTATGAATAGCGGGAGCATCGTACCAGCGGACCCAGTAGACTGTGAGCGCTGCCAGGGTGTCTATGACAAGGTCGTTGAGGAAGCTGGTTGCTCTGGATCTAAAGATTCCCTTCAGTGCCTCCGTGATGCGGACTATGACACTTTCCTAAACGCCGCAAACAGCGTCCCGGGTACGCTCAGCTACACCTCAGTCGCTTTGTCGTATCTCCCTCGACCGGATGGTATTGCGTTGCCAGACAGTCCTGATGTGTTGGCTCAAACGGGCCAATACGCTCCGATACCAATGATTATCGGCGATCAAGAGGACGAGGGCACACTTTTCGCGCTCTTCCAGCCCAATTTAACGACAGAAGCCGATCTCATTGACTATTTCTCTACGGTGTTCTTCCAGAAGGCGACGAGAGAGCAGGTAGCTGATCTAGTTGGAACATACAGCTCGGCACTTTCCGCTGGTAGTCCCTTTCGCACTGGAATCCTCAATAGTCCGTATCCTCAGTTCAAACGTCTCGCCGCTATGCTCGGCGACCTAGTGTTCACCTTGTCACGGAGACTTTTCCTAGAATCGGCGACAGCAGCAAACCCTGACGTGCCGTCATGGTCTTACTTGGCTTCTTATGACTATGGCACCCCCATTCTAGGGACATTCCATGGGAGCGATATCTTGCAGGTATTCTATGGAATCTTGCCTAACTATGCGAGCAAGGCCATTCAGAGTTATTACTTCTCATTCCTTTACACCATGGACCCAAATAACGGCACCCCCAGTGGCATTGCAAAATGGCCGCAATGGAAAGAGTCAAAGCAGCTTCTGAACATCTATAGCAGCTTTAGCAAGCTACTAAAGGACGACTTTAGGTCGACGAGTGCTCAGTGGATCGCAGATAACGCAGCCGCCCTACACATCTGAAGGTCGTGAACATTGAGCTTTGAGCATCTGTATGATAATCTACGACGCTATGTGGTTTCAAATGAATAAAAGTAAAATCTTCTTGATCATATTGCCTGGAAAATGTTTGAATGCCTAGTTTCAGCGGCGTTTCGCCCTTAGGAAGGCTCCTTACTTCAACAAACCAAGCCGCTTATGATTATGGTCGGCGTGGTGGCGTATTCTCGAGCTGAATTTAGCTTTGCCTTCACATACCAATGAAGATCTACGCACAAATCACCTGGGACGATCTGCTGCAAGTATAATGGCTGCCAGATAACCCGGTCAAAGACTCGGATATATGCATTTCAAGTCTATATAGGTGGAAATCTAACCTTGCATCTCCTGTATCTTCTCAACCAATAGCTCCGAGAATGTTCTTATGATCTCAGAGCTGGGGCCACCACCGGCCCGCGCCTCGAAAATGCAGTCTAACACTGTCTTTATGCCCACCCCGATTTTATCGGATCCCGCGCCCTGCTGAACCATGTTGACTGCTTCTTCGATATCCTCAGGGTCGAAAACTCTAGACTCCCGAAGCACTGTCCTGAGCTCATTTGAGTTGGATACAGGAGGAACTGCTACTTTCTTGGCAAAGTCCATGTCTATTTCAAGCATCTTGAGCATAGACACCCTGGACGTGGTGACAAAGACTAATAGACGGTGATTCTGTGACAATGTGAGCATTCATCTGCAGTAAAATAAATATGCGAGCCTGTGGAATACGTACTTTGGGTGGCTTAGAGACGATGAGCGTTGTGAGTGCCTGTAACATGGTCTCAGAGCATCGCATTCCAATGGGGTTCCATCCTATCAACCGTTCGAAGTCATCAAGAATTAAGATGCTTGCTGGAGACTTATACGCATCGGCAAATGCCTTATGAACATAGTCCTTCTTAGCGAAGTCATCCCTATATCCTACTAGGTCCGCAGGCGTGATCAATTTGACAAATGGGAAGCCAGACTGCATGGCAATGTGTGCTGCTAAGGCGGTCTTTCCCGATGACTTAGGTCCGTGGAATAGCACAGATGTGCTAAACTTGTTCGGGTCGTCCTTAATCATGCCGACAACACGCATCATCTCCTCAATGGTACCATTGATATGGGTACTGTAGGGAATAATGCCTAATCTGACAGCTTCCTCTAGCTCGGCCTCAGAAACACCGTAAGCAGGGCGCACCTCAGTCAACGCATTCGCAAAGTCACTGTGGCCAATCTTCATATTTCCCACGTCCTGCTTAACAGCAGCCAGCTGTCCAACCTCGGTATGACGTGAGAAGGCAAATGAAGCTGCTGCTTTGACAAGACCATTGATCTCAGCACCCGAGAAGTTCTTTGTGACCGCTGCCAGTTCTTCGAGATTGACGTCGGCGTTGAGGAGACCATTTGTCCTCATTTTGGAGGTGTGAATCTTGATGATTTCAAGTCGGCCGGCCTCATCTGGGAGTGAAATCTCAAGGTGAACTTCGAGACGACCTGGTCGAAGGAGTGCATCATCAATCATGTCCTTTCGATTTGTCATTCCAATTAGGAGGATATTATTGAGCTGATCTACACCATCCAGCTTGGATAGCAACTGGTTCACGACACTGTCGCCAACACCTGTGCCACCACCGGCCCCTGAGCCACGTTGTTTACAGACGGCATCCAGCTCATCAAAAATGATAATGTGGAGGCTGCTCTCCTCCCCTTTCTCTTTGTACTCAGCTTCTGCGTCAGCGAAGAGTTTTCGGATATTCTCTTCGGACTGGCCGACAAATTTGTTAAGGACCTCAGGGCCATTTATGACCTTGGGAGGTCGAGCATTCAGCATCTTCCCGATTTGTCGGGCGATCAGAGTCTTTCCTGTTCCTGGAGGGCCGTATAAAAGAATTCCTTTAACATGGGGAATGCCAATCTTCGCGACCAAGCCTGGAGGAAATACACGGGACGCAAAGGCTCGGCGAAAGATTGTCGAAAATTCATTGCCCAAACCACCGATACCCATATCTTCAAACTTGAAATCGGGACTCAAGATTGCGTTTGAGTTTGGTTTTGACATTGAAGGGTTCATTTTGAATTCGCCAGTGCTGTCTCGGTGGAATAGCACCCGAGTTTGGCTCGTTAAGATACCTCTCGCAGACCCTTCTCGGGATACTTGTTTGTTAGACTCATCAGAGGCCATAGCAAGGTCTACCAACCCTACCGTCTTGACATCAATAACGAGGGGAATGTTGCGAACATTCATCAATACCCGTTGACCAGGAGTTAGTACTTGGTTTTGATAGGTCTCGATGAAGATTTTGGAGAGCTCTTCCTCGTCGTACGGAGTGTCGACTCTCTTTATTTTTGAAGCAAATCCAATCACCAGGTCTAATGAGCCAAGATAGGCCTTACCACCTGATTGAAACGGATCATATAATTCACCAGTGAATGTATCTCTCATGGTGATGCCACACCAGGATCGCTGAGGGTCGGACAAACTTATGCAGCCCTGTGGATAGCCTGGCACCGCCTGTGCGGTTACCACATACTCACCAACAGGTTGCCCGCCACGAACAAGAATATACAGATATGAGCCATCGCGAGGAGGGGGAAAGTCTTCTGGGGACACGGCGCATCTGGACGGGAATTGGTTATTCTACGAGCAACCAGGGGGAAATGATAATCACTTGTGCACGGGAAAGCGCTCACAAATTAGAGAAAATCAATCTATCCGAGAGTGACTTGTCTGGAACCTTTTCAACCCTCAACGGAACCTGTCTAGCAGGGCCTCGCGCCGAGCCGCCCGTTCCAGCTTGTCGAGGTATTCCCGGCGATCGAGCCGGATTGTATCCGCCACCACTTTGGGGAGGTATCCGAGGATCCCTATCTCTGTATCCTTGATTTGCTCCATATGGGTCGGGGCTTCCATAAGGAGGAGCACCTGGGCTATCGGAGTATTGCTTTTCTCGGGGAGGTGCTCGAGGGTTGGATCCAGGCAGTCCCAGACCACCAAAGGGCATTCTCGACATGGTGAATTAGGTGGGGTCGTCTATTTCGGGGGATAGAGAAGGGTTAACGCGCGTCAGGAAAGCAGGATCTATCGTTTGTCGCGTCTTAAATAAACCCGCGAAGGAAGTGTACACATATATATCAACTCGGAAATCAACTTGGAAAAAGAGAAGAGGCCACGAAGGTTAATACTAGGCTGACAAGAGCTGAGGATCTGATGGGGGGCTCTGCATCACTTCTGTTTCGTCACAGCGTCTGGATTAGGCTTAGCCGGGGCAGAGCCGGGGGGATCCTACTGGGTGCCTACACAGTAGACAGAGCCTACAGCAGCCCCTACTCTGCCCTACCTACACTAACTTCTGCCTGGAATGCTATCGATAAAGATCTGCTAATTCCTACCTACTCGCCTAGCATTTGCATTTGAATTCGTACAGGTCTAGATGTTTGATATCCTTAACTGTCATTTTTGTACCCTTAGTCTCTAGGTAGTACTACAATTAGAACTTTGATTCTCAGGATAACAATACTTGATCAAGGCGCCATGCCATGTCCACGGGTAGATAGGTATATCATATTTATAGATATGTGCCGCCTCGTGGCCTTCGTGATCAAACGCCGCCTAGCTCTGACTCTATTTTACGAGGGCTAAAGAAGCGCCGGTCATTTTCTTGGGGTATTTTTCACTTATACCCCTATCGAAACCTAGTTTGCGCCGGTAACGATGTATAATCGCCTAGACGAGAAGTTCAATAAAGAAGACGCCTTTACAGTCGTACGGCTGAGCGACGTTAGTGACAACAGCAAATCCAAGGACTTGCATGTCAACCTACAGCATCCTACAATTGCCATTACCCACCAGATCTTCTCGGCCAATTTCTACAAGTTTTGTAATGTACAAGCCCACGTGAATGATACATTCTGATCAAAACTGCATACTGGCATCGGCTTTATACTCGTAAGTACTCGTAAGTACCTATTACCTACCTCTTAGGGCCATGTAAGTGCTAAGCAGCTTTGGGCGTTGCCTCGGTATGGGGGGCTTACCCCGCATTCTCAGCAGAACGCTTTCCCTAAAGGATACCATCTAACCAAGGATAGGGAGGTATTGCCACTAAAGCATACTAAAGCAAAGCTCCCGAGCTGGGGAAGATGGCCGCTAACAACCGTACCTAGGTACTTAGTGTGCCCCCAATACATGTACATAGTAGCTATCTCATGACTGCTTTCCTCAGTATTTGACACCAGATATCCGGCGTTGACTATCAAGCCAACAACCCTAACACCTCTTTAGATTCTTGGTATTGCCAGAAGATCTGTGTATTCTTGCACATATCAGCTTCGGCCATCAATCAATTCCTCAATTGTAAAACGCTGGAAAACATGCCTGCCAAACAAAAGCAGCCCGTCTACGTGCTCGGCGTGGGCATGACCAAGTTCATCAAGCCTCGGGGCAAGGTCGACTATACAGAGCTAGGCTTTGAGGCTGGTGTGAAAGCTATGCTTGATGCGCAAATTAATTACGACGATGTAGAGCAAGGAATTGCTTGCTATTGCTACGGCGATTCAACCTGCGGTCAGCGTGTCTTCTACCAGTTCGGCATGACACAGATCCCTATCGTTAACGTCAACAACAACTGCTCAACCGGATCAGCCGGTCTTGCCATGGCCAGGAACACCATTTCGTACGGCGGCGCCGACTGCATCCTGGTTGTTGGGTTTGAGAAGATGATGCCTGGTAGCCTCCAGAGCTTCTTCAACGACCGCGAGAACCCCACCGGAACGTCAGTGAAGATGATGGCCGAGACTCGCGGCATTACTAATGCTCCTGGGGCCGCCCAAATGTTTGGGAACGCCGGCAGAGAATATATGGAAAGGTGGGTCGCCTGAGTCAATGCTATCAATCTTCGAGTGGTACTTATGAAAATGACAGGTATGGCGCCAAGGCGGAAGATTTCGCAGAGATTGGGCGCGTCAACCACGAGCACTCAACCCGCAACCCTTACTCGCAGTTTCAGGACGTCTACAGTCTAGAACAGATCATGAAGGCACCCATGATCCACGAACCTCTGACAAAGCTTCAATGCTGTCCTACATCAGATGGCGGCGCTGCTGCTGTTCTCGTCTCTCAGGACTTTCTTGACGCACGACCACACCTCAAGGATCAGGCCATCCTGATTGCCGGCCAGTGCCTTGCTACAGACGCCCCAAGTCTCTTCTCAAAGAGTGCTATCGACTTGATGGGTATCGATATGACCAGACGCGCAAGGCAAGTTGCAATGGAGGAGGCGAACATTACACCTGATGATGTCCAGGTGTGTGAACTGCACGACTGCTTCTCTGCCAACGAGATGATCGTTATCGATGCGCTCGGCCTCTCGGAGCCAGGGAAGGCACACGAATTGGTGCGCAGTGGCGGTATTACATACGGTGGTAAAGTCGTTGTCAACCCGTCCGGTGGCTTGATATCCAAGGGCCATCCTCTTGGCGCAACTGGCATTGCTCAGTGTGCCGAGCTGGTCTGGCACTTGAGGGGTTGGGCCAATAACCGCGCTGTGCCCAACACCAAATTCGCACTACAACATAACCTCGGCCTCGGCGGAGCCGCTGTGGTGACGGTATACGCTCGTCCCGACCGGAGCGTGGCTCCCAAGATAGATGATGCAACCATTGGCCAAAAGAACAAACTTGGATATAACCCTGCAGTTGTAGCTAAGGGCTTCACGGCTGAGCAATGCAAATCCGTCCTAAGCAAGACCAAATTTAGCCCTTGGGCAATCCAGGATACTGAACAGAAAGTTGAGGCTAGGTTTTAAGCCGAATGAAGCTCGGTAAAGGCTTGTAAAGATCTCAAGAAAGTACTGTTCTTATTGTTCGATGTACCCCAATGTATATATAAATAGGACAGATGAATGGAACGCTCTCTAATTAATGAAACATATCTACCTATTCCCCTCATCTCGTCTATGTTTGACACCGTCGTATTTGATTTCGAGCCTGGTAACCAACCAACTCCACATCAATCCGTTCTCTGGCGCGGGGCCGGTTTGATCATCCATCCCCAGCTCGCCCAAACGACTGACGCTTTTCTGGCCAGCGCTGTGCTCAGACCCGCGAGCATGAATCCAGAGTACAAAACAGATTGCACAGGTGGCGCAACAGTCGCTGCGTAATGATAATTCACAGATTGAAGATTAACCAATGCTTGGAGGTCATCCTTTTGCACCGATAGTGGCTCTGACTGCAGTTTAACTAGTTGTTGGAGCGCTCGGGCCCTGGGAGCGCATCAAAAAGCTTCATCTCTTCTCAAAATGGATGTGTTGGGTATATTTAAAATCATATAGCTTAGCACCTTTCTATCATATGGTTTGATGCCATCTTTATTTCCAGCCCCAAGTTCATACTCGTATTGAAAGGAGGCTACATGATTCTATACCAGGTATGCAGCAAACCAGGAGATTATAGGATGGGCTGGCACGACTCAATGCTTCGTTCACTGCCTGGACATCTCTCTACCAGATTATCTAGCCGGATACATATTGCCCGCAAACGCAGCGTTACTAACAACAGCCCCCTAATTATTTCAAGAATAACGCACGGCACGATCGTAGTCCTGAGAGTCCGGCTAATATCGCGAACCGTCTCACAACGTCTCCGACTAATGGCTTGCTTGCATTGTTGTCGATCCAGAGAGGCTGAGCTTGAAGTAACGTTAACATCCGCCCACGTTTACACGACGCATTTTACCGTCGCCGAAGTGCGGAGATCATTGTAGCTTAATTATGCTCTTTTCCTCCCGTAGAAAATATGGTATTGCCGTCTCATCTCCGTTCCGACTAGCAGAGGTAATCTTACTGCAATCATCATATGTTGATAAGATGATGTAGTGTCTATATAACTAACTTCATACCACAGGAGATGAAGTGTTACTCCAGTATTAGCCTGAACGATTCTATCACGTTTTCTTATGCACTCTTCAACCGCGCGCTCATCATACTCTTTCGGAGAGCGTATGGATAGCGAATCGCATCGCCCGCCTGGCATGACGCTCTCTTGTTAGAAACCCGGGACAAATACTACTAGTTTTATCCCCGGAGATCAGTGTGTCTCATGTCAATAACCAACGACCTTGCCACCCGGCGCTGTTGGGCACTATCCATCCGGAATAATCTGTATCGGAGAATAGCTAGGTATATCAATCACAGTGACCCACTCTAACGTAGCTCTCCCGAGTTTTTACAGTGACTGTTTGAATTGTAAAAAAACGTGCCTGAAGATTATCGTGTAGGATCACGCTTGTCATAATTTTTTCGGGGGTTTACCTATCTCAATGACCAGGTATACAGGCGACTTGGAATCCAAGCCAAACTGGCACCAATGTCTAGCGTGGGGACATCCCACAGCATCAACACCATGGCCATGATGTCGAGCTCGCAAGGGATAGCTTTGCTCGCGGTTTCCGTTACAACGATGGTCATCGCCTTGTGCTCATGTATCTTGCGATACTGCGTTCGGTTCCGCATCAACCAAATGATAGGATGGGAGGATTACTTTGTCGGAGGAGCGATGGTTTGTAACCATACTCAATACCCAGCTTCCCGCCCATGCGAGTGCTAAGAGAGATTTTCATCACAGTTTGTAGGGATAATAAGCGTAAGCTTCACCATCGTTGAGAGCGTGAGCCAGGATAACGCACAGAGCGCGCTCCAGTTCGACTACCTAGCGCAGCCGTGGCTCAACATAAGCTCAGCGCTCAGCAAGACATCAATATACCTGCTTATCCAGCGACTTGTTTCCCGGGATAGGACTTGGCGAGTTGTATTGGCCGTACAGATCGCATTCCTGCTAGTTATCAATCTTGCGTATACAATCACAACGCTATTGCAGTGCCGACCACTCGAGAAACTCTGGAAGTCAGATATTCCTGGATACTGCTGGAGTCTTAGTATCCAACAGAGTATAGGCTACTTTCAAGGCGGTGCGTGTTATTCAAAACCCCTGAAATGAATCTCTGAATACTGTTGCTGATTCCGATCTTGACCAGCTCTCGATGTCTTAACCCAGTTATTTATCACACTTTTCCCAATCATGATCATTCAGGATCTGGAAATCCCAGGAAATTTACGATGGCCATTCTCCATACTTTCAGTCACGAGTGTCATGTAGGTCTAAGAAAGCACAAGGAATCAAAGCGCATCGAGACTGATTAGATTCTCCAGTGTTGCTCTGTTCGGTGCGCTCAGGACGTACAACATCTCTCTGATACAACTCGATGAGAGGCAGACGTTTGACGTCATAAAGACGATCCTAGCTGTGTGAGAGCGCCCTCCCCCTTTACCCCCAGAGCCGTCTTTTCTATTCTTCTGAAACTAATGACGAATACGGATTCAGACTAGAGCAAAATTTAAACATTGTCTCAGCAAACATCCTTCCGATCGTGTCGCTTTTCTCAAAGAACATTCGTCTGATAAGCCAGGCGCTTAACGACGCCGCGGAGCCAGGAGAGAGAGACGCTGCCTCTGTGTTATCGAAGCGATCCCAGGGAAGCAGGGCTGGGGGACGGCGAAGTCAGGGGTCGAACGTGGTGATCGAGAGCTCGCAGCGATCAAGCGCTGAGAGTATCTCATCCGCACATGATGCTGTAATTACGGAGGCATGGCCCCTGAGGATCATCAAAACGGTGAGCGTGGAGATCGTCGAAGAAGATGCTCCCGATGTGCCGCAAGAAACAGACAAAGGAAGTAGTCGGACTGGGAGCAGGCAGCAGAACTGGGACACTATTCTCCAGAAGTAAATCACTGTTGCGTTCAAATTTATGTAATAATACCGGTGGATCTCATCCTAGGCGTCGGGCTTATACGGATCTAGGCAGGGAAAAAGGGGTGGACAAGATAGGTTCATCGGTGGAGGACCAACCTGGTAGGACTTTTCAGGGAGGATAAGATGCCTTGAATAATGGAATACGCTTAAGAGAGCACGATTGCTGGTAGTGACAGGATTCAGATGAATTATATCGAGCAAGCCGATCATTGAGGTTAGCTCTAGAGGGTCTACTGGACATATCACCATGATTGGTAGTACCGCGCATGCTTGAGTCCCAAGTGTGACGCTGGAGCCGACACAACAATACGGAATGCGGCAGGCCTTACTCAGACGCTTGCTCAAGATGGTGTCACCGCAGATAATACTGCAACGGCTGAATCTAGAATGGAAGCTAGAGAAAAGGAGAAGATGAGTTTCCCCGATAGTAAGATCAATGCGTAAAAGAAGTTAACCGCATCGGTTCATTTGAGAGTAATGTAGACAATCTTCTAACTACCCGGCTTCAGAGCTTCGGGTCTAGCAGGGAACTAGAAGCCGGTGACCGTTCGTAATATTTCTAGCATCGTGGAGTTTTCGTCAATCAAACAAGATAGAAAACATGTTAAACTATATATACTTAATCTGAAGAAGATCTCAGCACCAATGGCCTTCGAAGGCCCACGAGAATACGTTCTGTGCGGTTCCATTTTTCATGTGATGTTTAGGTTATGCTTTGCAGTATCAGCCTTGTACACGAGATTATGACTGAGTGTTGACCGTCCTACAAGAATAGACGGCAAGTATCGCGGCCGTAAATCTTAAAAACTGTGAAAGCCTGTACGGCTTTCATATACTGAGAGTACATTATCATATCTAACCTCAAATTCACCAGAAGCCTAACAAATATATTGCTGATTCGATGGGAGAATATATTGCGAGTTCCTACCCACCGTTACTAAGAACTTGTAGTTGGTCATCGCACCAAGCCTCTCCTCAAAAGCCTTTCAGCAGCTGTACGAGGTCCTGGCGAATGCTCTTGTGATGATGAAATTAGGTTTCGCTTTTGTGATCATCTCAGTTCTCCTTATGTTTGTCACGCCTTAGAGAGTAGAGCTGTTTAGAAACGGCAGAAGGTTGCCCACATGACTCTTATATAACCTCGAGCACCTACCATTGCGTCTTAATTCTTGAAGGGTTGGCAGATAGGTTCTTGTAGTTGGACACAATGTTTACTGGTGTTCGGAGTTGAGTAAGGGAGTCAGCGACCATCAATATGCAATTTTCCGATATATTGATTGATAGTGTGTGTCGTAGGTAGGCTCGGATAAATCCGGGTATAGGTGTACTGATACATGATGCATGGCAAGCATACCTGCACGAAAGGAAAGAAAAGAAAAGAAAAATTGGTAAAAACAGAAAGAAACAAATTAACTCTATTGTTATGCATGGTCTAGAACTACCTACCGTAGCTCAACGGCGAGTCTAATTAATACAGTTGTCAGCTGCAGTTGCTACACGCCGCATTTGGTGTGACAGGAGCTTGAATGACACTGTGCATGGGGATGACACATATCAAGCTGCGGGCCTGAAGTTATTAAGAATACTTATATCTATAATACATAGATTTGTCTGAAGCTGGCTGGAATGGATGGGAGTCGCTACAACGTTGCAGTCAGCCATGCACCACATCATATCCCCTCACCGTGTGTCTTATCAGCAGTTCCCCAAGTTTTCCCCTCCTTTTGATCAATCTCTTAGGTCTGATTAGCCTGTTCAGAAAGGTCCCCTGCTCTTCTGACCGAATCAATGTAACGCCCAACATGCAGGCAAGCCGATGTACAACTACGGATATCGCACAAAATGGCCTCGAGATCCTCGTCTGGATACGGGACTTTCCCTCCTTCCGAGGGACACGCCAATCGAGGCATTGGCGATCATCCACAACAAGCCGCATTGCTAGCATCGACGACGTCGACGTCGACAGAAACGATGAGGAATCAAGACAGTAAAGCGTCGACGGACTTTGAGCCGGCAGACGAGCAGGCGCTTAGCGAAGCCATCGAGCAGGAACATGCGCTGACTTTTTGGGAGGCTGTCAGCCTATACCCGACAGCGGTAGGATGGTCAATGTTTGTATCCATCGGTGTAATTATGTTGGCGTTTGATCCACAAATCGTCGGCAACATGTTCGCCATCCCACAGTTTAAGAAAGATTTCGGAATTGAGCATCCCAATGGCGAGGTATGTTATGCTGGCTTGCTGCGCGATGAATTGGCGCTGATTGACATTTTTAGTTCGTCATCCCCGCAAGATGGCAAACCGGCCTGTCGCTAGGGAATCCCCTTGGGCAGGTCGTCGGGGCCTTGTTTTCTGCTTATCCGATGGAGCTGTTTGGTCGCAAGTGGACCTTCTTCGGATGCGTCTCTCTTACGGCAGGTTTGGTGTTTATCCAATTCTTTGCCCGCTCACTGGAAGTTCTGCTTGTCGGAGAACTGCTCGGCGGCCTTGTCCGTATGCTACCCCTGCAGCCCTTTTCTCCCTAATCTAGACGCTCGTGCACGCTATATATATATAATCGCAGGAGTATAGAACGCCCGAAACCTGCTCCCATTGTACCTAAAAGAGTAATGACTGACTGCAGAGAACTGTAGTGGGATGCTTCGTTGTCATTGGGCCAACGTATGCTTCGGAAGTCTGTCCGATGGCACTTCGTGGCGTCTTGACCTCATACACGAACCTAGTGAGTCTTACACAGGCACCACTTACAATCTCGAATCAGTTATGACTTTAGACCATGTCAGAGTGCGATTACTGATTCCAAGTATTACAGTGTTTTGTGACGGGGCAACTACTTGGTAATGGTGTGACAGCCGGCACAGCGACGTTGAAGAACCATTGGGCCTACAGCATACCATTTGCGCTACAATGGTTCTGGGTTCTCGTCATTATACCGGGCGTCTTCTTCATCCCAGAGAGCCCTTGGTGGCTAGTGCGGAAAGGGAGGATTGAGGAAGCCCGAGATTCGTTGCGACGATTGGCGTCTAGGAAGGTGAATGTTGACGCAACCCTTGCCGCGATCGCTGAAACGGACCGACTTGAGCTAGAGATGGAAGCGGGAAGCACCTATCGGGATACCATCAAAGGAGTCAATTGGCGTCGTACCGAGATCTCTACGGGAGTTTACGCCACACAGGTTTTGTCGGGTATCTACCTCATCAACTATGGGACTTACTTTTTCCAGCAGGCGGGAGTGGGCGAGCAAGATGCGTTCTATCTAGGCATCGGGTTTTTAGCTGTGGGCTGGGTATCGACCGTTATCTCTTGGTATCTTATTGGTCAATTTGGGCGACGTCGTATCTTCAACATCGGGCTTCTGGTTTGTGTCATTCTAATGTTCATCATTGGCATTCTCGACACGATACCTGGCCGACCTTCTGGGGTTGCGTGGGCGGAAAGCTCCCTCATGTTGGTTTGGAATGGCGCCTACGATCTATCCATCGGCCCGATCACTTTTGTGATCCTTGGCGAATGCTCTGCTACTCGCGTCCGGTCGAAGACAATCGCCGTAGCTACGGCGTTTCAGGCAGTATTAGGTATCGTGATGACCGTAGCGATTCCCTACATGATCAATCCCGATGAGGCCAACTTGCAGGGCAAGCTCGGGTACTACTTCGGCGGGCTGGGTGCGCTGTGTCTCATTTGGTCCTACTTCAGAGTGCCCGAAACGAAGGGTAGGACGTATGAAGAACTGGACGTGCTCTTTGACAGAAAGATTCCTGCGCGAGAGTTCAAGAATTACCAGATCGAATACGCTAATGCTGGGTAGACATGAAGTTTCTTGCTAGTAGATAGACAAGATATGGCACTAATTGCTTACCTTTGGCTGACCCTGGACCATTAGTGGTGATAATTGCTGCCCAACGTTAAACAAGCTTCCTGTCTAGGTTTCATTTCTGTGGCGCAGGTAATCACCTGGCTTATTTGCATGCCATGGGCAGACCATGGGGCTAGGACAGAACTACCTATTCAACCTGAAAACACGCGATTCTCACCGAAGGGGGATGCTTGCTTGGGCGGTTCGTCGTGATAAGCATCGGGATGCAATGCGGCGTGCTCCACAGCAACACAGCCCCCTCTAGCTTGGCGAGGATCTATCCCAGAAAGGAAGAAAACGGGGAGAGTCGAAATGAATTTGTCTTCGTTAAAAGAAGCTAACCCGCCACTTTCATCCAACAGTGACCAGCTTTTACCGCTCACCAAAATTTTGGAACTAGACAAGGAAACAGCCCGGTACATTATTACTCCACTTCTAACTCCGTTCAGGAGTTCCGATTTCTGAGGGATGCTTCGTCTTCCCGTTGACTGTTATCGGCCTCCCTAACGACCGATCCGGATCATGGAAAACAATTATAACCTCGACGACCTAGACATCGTCTTAAGCGATGCGAGGCATGAAGCCGCCACTATTGCCGGCCCTTCCAAGGATGGACGGCGCACCGCTCCTAGCACCCGGCGTGGAAGCTTGGTGCCGGCTGTAACTACCGGGGGGGCTAGCGGAGGTCGAAGTAGAAGCCTAAATCATGATCTGGGTCTGTTCAGTTTCGGCCTCAAGGAGCTGATGGGAGAGGCTTTGCTCAAGGATGGTGAAAGTCTTGTCTCATATCATGAATATGCGGTATTTTCGCCACCAGATGGCGACCCGGACCGTGAGACCCGCTCTCCGAGTATCATGTCCGAGGGAGAAGATGGCTTACGAATGTTTCGAAACGCCGTGAGAAATGGATATGGGTTGGATAATGCGGTAAGTCTAAACTCGCGCGGGGGAGACCCGAGGCTAAGAAATGCTCAAGACTATGTCTTCTACAACTCGTCCTGCTCGGATGGATAAACAGCCGAAGTTGGGTTGACTAGTGCTAAGGATCAATAGGGTAACTTCACTGCAAAGCCAAAGGGAAAGCGTTCGCTACAAGGGAGAGTGAGACAAGTGTGAGTAAAGATCATAATGAAAACATTATCATGATACAATTATTGTCATTGGTGCGATACTCTACGAGACTATCATTTAACCGTGATTACCTTTCACTCCTTCGTATTTGACCTACTTGCTGATCGTTTAACTATCAGTATAGCTCGCCGAAGGACAGGGCCGGCACGCCTGCCGGATGGTGGCGGCGGCGCACCAGACGGGTTGAATCTTTCGATTGAAGATTATGAGACGCTAGATCTTCATCCCGCCACGTTGACTAGTTTAATGCGGATCACTAGTGAAGCATCCTTCTGGGATGCGAAGAAGGAGAATTTCTGTAAGCTGACCAGTATCTCAAGCTTGAGCAAGACCGCTGGCTAACGGGAGGGGTAATAAGATGTAATACTCAGCTTCTCATCTAACCCTCAACCACCATACGACTTCCTATCAATGACTTATTCACTACGTACCAAAACGACAACTGCACTAGTACGACGCTCCTTTGACACAAGGTGGCACGCCGAAGATGCTTTGGACGAGTATGAACGGCGGTTCGACTCGTGCCGAGCTCGCTGGGCACATCCGCTCGTACTCCCCATTGTACTCCTCCAGGTCCAATTTCTACGCACAGAGGAAGCGGTATTAGCAAACAATACTGAAGTTCTGATTCTAGAAGGACGTGTTGACGCCGTTACAGGGACCACTGGACAAGCTAATGCTGAGGCCTACAAACGAAATGGTGCAAAGAGCAGCTCTCGACCACACACTCTCAAACCACTGAAACGTCTATCGTCACTGAAGGAGTATGTCGAGGAGAAATATGGAAATGGAATGCGCGATCACAACGGTCCTTACGTAGCTAGCCCAGCAGCTAGCTTGTATGATCCAGACTATGTGCCTCCGCAAAGCATCTACCTTATGAAGGAAGCCCACGAAGTTCTTAAAGGTTCGATTCAGCTTTTGGACACGTTAAGATGGATGGAGCGTGCAGTCAAGCTGTTGATGCAAGTTGGAGACGAATTAGATGTGCGTCTTAATGATATGAAGACGAAGACCTCAGCCAAGGAAGAACCGAACGACGATGACCAAGATGACCTATCATTTCATTGGCATGAAATCCGACAATACCTCGACTCCATATGGCGACTCTGTACGTCGCTAGAGACGGACAGGCGTATGTCCGAGCTGCGATGCAGGGCACAGATGGATATAATATTCTCCAAACTCGCGCAAGAAGACAACAATCTCAACGCACGAATGGCGGTGGCATCAACGCGTGACAGCTCGTCAATGAAGGCGCTCGCAGTCATCACCGCCATCTTCCTTCCCGGCGAGTACATCGGGACACTCTTCGGCGTTTCAATGTTCAACTGGCAGAAGGGGACAGCGGGCGACCCGGCAGCAGGTAAGGATGCGGCCGATGGCCTGCCGAGTCCGACTATCATGCCTTCTTTCTGGATCTACTGGGCCTTTACGATCCCCCTGACACTGGTAATCCTGTCCGCCTGGCGTGGCTGGTGGGTGAACCAAGACCGCTACTTCCGAAGACATTTGAGCAACGAATTGTCAAACGAGAGGTATTGGACCATTGATGGGCGGCCGCGCGATCTCGAAACGAGCTTCACGCACGACTTTTTCTCGCTTTTTAGCATCAGTGGCGCGAGGAGCACCACGAACAGCACGATACTAGGGAACCGACATAAGGCGAAATTGGAAGCGGAGGACACCCATAGTCAGGGCACGGGGCCTGGCATGCCAAAGCCAGGCCGCCCTCTGAGCCAGACTACGAGTGTGGGGAGAGATCGAGATTGGATAGAGAGGTTCGGCGAGGGGCCAAAGTTCCGTCAAGTTTCTTTCGCGTCACAACCACGGCAGAAGCAAGGAATATCGGTAGTATAATTCTTCCATCGTGTTAGCGTGTATTTAGCCAAGTGTACATCTTTTTTTCATCTCTCGGTCAGCCTTATTTGCCAATTTCTGCACACTTTCAACATAATTCTAGTCCTCTGCACTGGCCTAGCTGTTTACGTAATCTACCTTGGCATTGATCATCACTGCGTTGAAAATAAGCGAATCGTGTTACAAAAATGGGGGGTTTTGAAGTTGTTTATGTCGGTCATGAGAACGGCCAACGTGATAGTATATCAAAAACATTTATTGAGCCGCACACTTGTTATGTTCCGATTCGTGATGTTCGAAGTTATACATTCTGAGGCACCAGATTATTTCACAGCACATTCGTGTACAGTAGCCACAGTTCTGGTGTTAACAGCATATCAGACTTTCCTAACGTTAACAGTCTGACTTAAACCTTGTTTCACGATCAAACGGGGTTGGATTTAGTTCCCGCTATGCAAACGCTAGGTCTATATCGATAATCGTCTCCAACGGTCCTACCACCTAGTGGCACCCACTATGTGTTCCGCGCGTCTCGGCCGAGTGACAAAGGCCAGGCCACCAATTCGGCTCCGTGCCTCTCTGTCTTCGCCTAGGAAACGAAGGTTTTCTGTATGATTAGCAATAGGTAAAGACAGAGAATGCAGTAGCAGAAATACGATCGCTTAGTTTTATATGCCTATTATGATTGTGTATATATATTGGCATCATGGCCCTTTTTCTTTTTCTCCCTAGCTTATACTATCTCCTCGTTCTCTATCATCTTTTGCCTTTTTCTCAATCGCCACCACCCCTATTATAAGCCACAACACTCATTATACCACACGCGTTCATATGGAAATGCAGCTCCTTGTCCTAGGTGGTAGTGGCCGAACAGGCCAGCTCATCATTGAAGAGGCAATCTCCAAAGGCCACAATGTCGTGGCGCTCGTCCGATCACCATCCTCTCTGGCTGCCCGGTCTGGCTTAACAACGATTCAGGGCACGCCTATGAAGCGCGAAGATATTAAGAGAGCTTTTGAAGCCTCTTCGACACCACCCGATGCCGTCTTAGTTGCCTTGAGTCTAAAAAGAGTTTCGGACTCCCCATTTGCGGCAGTTTCCCAGATGCACCAGCTAGGATTAGTAAGTAATCTTCCAAGCCAAGTTCTTTTCCCCTCGATGTTCGCAGTAAGAAGATATACCTTCAGATTTATCATTCTTCGGGCCTCCTTCCGTTCCAACACCTGCAGGCCAACGCTTTAAACTGACCCAAACGTCGTAGTGGAGGACTCTGTGGCAAACGCCATTTCTGTCATGAAGGACTTTGGAACCAAGCGAATTACAATTATGAGTCAGTGGGGAGCCGGTAACAGTTTCAGCAGCATGAGTTTCCTGTTCCGCGCAATGTTCCAACACACCAACATGAAATATGGGTTGGCGGCTCATAACGCCTTAGACGAGGAAACTCGGCAGGCTGACGTAGAGTTTGTGCTGGCAAGAGCTTGTATACTAGCTGATGGCGAGGCCGCCCCGGTTCGAATATTTCCTGAGGATGGAAAATCAATTGGGTTTGTACCCAAGATCACTCGGGCAAGTGTCGCCAAGTTCATGGTCGAAGCATGTGAGAAGGATGATTTCATTGGTAAAAGTCCTGTGATTTCGAACTGAATACTATTCAGCAGTATTCCAATTCGCAGAACAATAGCTTCCCATTGACCAAACTGTCATATGGAAATACGACGATCAACAGCGGATCGGTCATTCGGGAGAAGAGCACTCAATGGTTTTTTGGAGAAGGCATTGTTTATCCAAATGGTGTAAAGCTTTCAGGTGTTGGTTTCACTCGTTTGTCATATCGGGGTCTGGTTCGTGATGAAAGGGTTCCAGAACTCGCCATCACCCATTCCAAAGTCCCCCCATAGCTGCAACATGTTAGCATCTCGTTGGAAGGTCTAGGAATGGGATTATGCTCACAGCATGTTGCATATCTGCCGTCAACATGTTGTATGGCTCTGCATGGTTTATCAGATTTGGGTCAGTCTGAAAGTTGACCATCTGAATATGTTCAGTTGGAGGCATCATCTGCTTTTTAGGTTAATCTATAGGACAAACGGCAAATGACTTAGTACCTACTGTCATAGATGATATATTCTCCTGGCTAATATGCACGGATTGGAGACCGGCATCCACGATTCGTTGTAAGGCCTGCTGCACTTCTTTCTTGGGATCACGCGTTTCGCCTTGGTATGTATAGAAAACAATAGTTAATGAAACTAAGTCTTTCAGATCCGTTCCTATTTCGCTAATACGCTTGATCATAGTGTCAATTACCTTTTCCACTGTCGCCCTAAGACGAGGCAATGAAAGTAGCATTAGGCTTCTAGATGCAGTAGTGCAGGCTACTTCAATGGGATCTGACCTAGCACTAGATTCGGGGGTCTCTGGATCTCGTGTATTACCAGCGCTGCTTTGGATTTGTTTCATATAATAGCAGACGCCAAACGAAGCATAAATTATGTCTCGCTTAAGTACGAAATGATGCATGGGCCAGATACGAGTGAACTCCGGCGTCGAAGGGTTCACCTCTTCCAGGTATGACAGTAATATCATACATGATTTCAGATACCCGGTCATGATTTGCTGAGGTGCATCAGTACTACTCAGCGCGAAGGGCCGATATAATGCTAAAAGTGGGCGGCGACAATTCATGTCAAGCAGCACCCGCGTCATCAACTGTCGCCGTGCTCCATTCATGTTGCTTAGGTGTCTTTGAGGCAGCACGCATCGGATATCCTCCAGAGCCTGTTCCAGTTCATTGCCAATATCGATGATTTGCTGGTAGTCTTGTAGATTATCAACTCTATTGACGAGGTCAACGGCCTTGAAACGGGTTCTCAAAGTGAGTGCAGCGAACACCTGAATACGAGAATCAGTATCTACTTCGATGGGCTTCGATTCGGGAAGCTCAATCATGTTCGGATACAGTTCGTCGTCGTTCAGATTTCTGGGAGGCCCGCAGGTAAAATCACCTTCACGGATGCAGCTAGGCAAGTTGCATTGTATAGACATATGTATGTCGAGTTCAAGGATGGTTGTCCAAAGTTTGCGTCTCTGCTCGGCCCAAAAGGGTAATATCTTGTGGGAGAATTCGGATGGATCCCGGTGCAGACCCATTGTCATCGCCATTCTGACCAGAAGGCCAAGATGCTGCCAAGCTTCATGACTTTGCGTACTAAGCACTCGTTGAGCCATGAGAGCGAGGACTTCAGTCTGTAGAGAGCTAAACTCAACAAGTTGTTTACCTCGAAGACTGTCTAGCCACGCTCTAACCAGAGCGCAAGCAGTCGGCGTATGAATCCCCTCCCTGTCGTTCTGAAACTGACCCTTGCCAGCCCTATGAAATCGATACCCAACACAAAGTATTGACAGTAATTGTGGGAGAAAATAGTCGGGTTGTTGATTGCCTTCCCAGTACTGATTATACTGGGCCATAAATGAGGGAATATGCAAGACTCGGTACAGTGTCTCAGATTCATCCATATAGAGTTTGACCAAATGATCACATGCTATCTTGCTGGGTAAAACATCGGTCATGCGCTTGTGGATTGGTGTCATCGAATCCACATAAACTGTGATAGGAGAAGTAGCTTTTCGGTATTCCTCTTGCATGGCTTTGTGGATTTTCTGGACGAGCAGAAATGATTGAAGTATATCATTCGAGTCACCTCCACTAAACATGAATTCCTTTGCCTCGTCAAACTATGCAGCGCTGAGTGAGCAGCTTTGCCAACGCGTATAAAGCAGTCAATCAAGAGACTGGCTTACCAGATTCACTAATACCCGTACACTGCTCGGACCGAAAAACCGTGTTCGAGACCCGCCTTTGACGGTGAGACCCCGCATAGTCAGCGCCGATGCCACTGGTCGATGGGACCGATACCCGCTGCTTCGTTCAGTGAATGGCGTGGTTTTCTCCAGAAGCGCCTGCTCAAGTCTTTCGATTCGCATGCCGTAGTCTTCCAATAGCGCTGTGCTGGCCTGTGAATGAGCATCAAGTAGGTTGCCCTCTTGGCCCACCGAGGCGCAACTCCTCTTTGGTGCTCGATCAAGCGTCTCAGCATCAGACGTATCCGACAGACTACCCGCTTCGCCCTCAGCGACATAGCGACACGAGCGCTGCGACTTCTGGCACTGAGTACAGGGCATGAGGCGATCGCATCGCAGTTTTCGTCGGCGACATCTTCATTGTAGCCATTAGTTACGTAAGCCGTTCTCTTACAAGCCAAAAAGCCACGATGGAAACAAGGTCCACGCCCAACATACAACCCCAGATAATATGAAGATCAATAAGAGTTCAATAAGGCTGCACTCACTCCAGACAGCTCTTGACGGGCCTTGGCCGTTTCACAACACGATGTTGCCCTGAGGCAGTAGCATTCGGCGTATTCTCACCCATGCTAAGCGGATGTCGCGGCGACGTTGATTAAAGATATGAATAGTTAGGTAATAAGTGGATGGGGCGTTGGCAGACTCTCAGGCCAACTTGGGCGGGACTCCAAAGCAAGGGAAGTGAAATGATGAATTGACGTAAGAAATCATGAACATATCATGGAATGTCAGCAGTAACTAAATGAGCGAGTTAAAAGACTGAGATGAAACTGACGGTTTCCATTCCCTTGAAATAACTACCTAAGGAGGCACTTAAGTATATATATCTGAATGTTGCACATAGCAGTCGGGCGCGGCAAAGCCTACCTAGGTAGGGCTAAGTTCCCAGATCGCCCACCGTCACATACTATGTTACAACCAATTCGACGCGAGGGGGACACTGGTCAGAGAACTAGCTTAGCCTGTAGTCGCGCGCAAAGGTGAGCACAACAAAAGACGGTAACAATATTCATAACAAGCTGATATTAAGAAAAGGCAATCAGCTACATCCGCCTACCGACGGTCCCTTGCCGAACCACCACGTGACTTGGCTGGCCGAGCCAAGCCCCCGCTACCTCATGTACCTACTGAAGTACTTACTCAAGTACTTACCCAGGGAGGTACCTCGCACGCGGAGTCCTGCGAAGCCCAATTCTCCACCAAAGCGCCTGTGCAAGAGGTATCAAAGTAAGTAATAGGTACTAAGTAGTACCTAAGTAGGTACATATGTATTGGAAACCACACCACAGATAAGGGCTACCTCTAGGTGGTTTGGTCACTGTCAGTTAGATACAGTCCGAAAGAAACCAGCGATATTAGATGAGAGTATTTTTTAAGATGGAAATTGTCTGTTGATTATGATTCAATGAATATATAAATAGATATACATAGTATACATAGTATACCGGTATTCCCGTAAAGGAAAATACCATAACAAGAGCTATCTCGCAGTGTATTACCTTGTTAGGAAGGGGTGCCTGGGGATATCCACGGCAACAAACAAGCCAGTGACGTGCTCCCTCGTCATCCGTAAACCACTTAAAAGGGACGACTGCATCGAAACTTGTCAGCATATGCCACATCTCGCCATATCCTATAGGGAGAGGAGAATAAATGACCATTCAGCACCCAGGGCTCGAATCATGTGTGTTGGTTCTCGGCTCCATTAAGTCCCCAGCCAGGTATCTATAGCATATATCAGATCTGGCCCTTATTAGCACAGGATCATATCACTCAAATTACTCAACATCCTCACTTTTGGGGTTTTGATGGTGAACATGCTGCAGAATCTGCCGATATGATTAATATCAAAAATTGAAATATGGGGGAGCATGATGTCCTATAATTATGACGAGTCTTGTTCTTTATACGCCAGACGCAGTCTCGGGGCTTTCTGGGGCTTTTAAAACTTTCTCTGTTTCCCGCATGCTTTTAACCAGGACGTCGACTCGGATATTAGGCGGTGGTACATACATATGCAAGCTCACGCAAGACATGATTCCCGGGGTGCATTTCGTGTTGCCATGTGAGACTATCCTGCACAACCATTACGACTAATTATAAGCCTGATCAGCTTCTTTGGTCTATTGGGGGCGAGCAAGTAGTCCCATGCAGACACTTCGCATGACGTAGCCCCTTATCCTCAAAAGACTGGGCATTGGCGTAATTTTGAAGAATCACGGTAAGGTTACTAGGTTTAACAAACATAGGGAGTAAAGATACTTAGGCAAGGAAACCAGTTCTGAAACTGTCACGATCCTAGGGCTACAACAAAGAAACCTGCTGTATATTACCTTAGCCTAGGCCCGAATGTTTCGAAGAGGCCTTCGTGCAACAACAAACATCACACAGTCGTACATCGATGATTGCAGCTCTCACGATCAAGTATGATCATGTACTGTAGTTCTTGAGTGACAAAACATAAGGAAACTAGTCCGTCATCATTGGAATACTAGGGATTTTGCTAGTAATAGGACGTACCTCCGGGTATTAGGACTAAATTACGAATGCTACTATATATAAAGCCATTATCAACATCAATTTGCCTATGAGTTTTATAACATTCGTAAGTCTAAGTCCAGGCCTTGAGCTGATTTCATAATCTCTGACTTTCTCGTGCATAGCTACTTTGTAATACATCATGGTCTCCTTTCGTTACAAGGAATTATGTCCATGTTAGTGACACTCACAAAATTCCGAGCATTGTGCAATCTGAATAAATGAAGACAAGTTAGGTGGTAAATAGTATACAAAGTCAACCGGTTCCCGCTCTCCGTTGAGTGTTACCAGAACGGGATTGTTTCAGTAACAGTAGATCCCCTAGAAATTGGTGATTGTAATTCGGCCAAATGAAAGTCCACACAATTACACTCCGAGTTTGTTGTCTTAAGGCTGTTGATCCATTAATAGTGTTACACGCAAAAACCGCTGTGCCAGCTGAATATGCAGTTCGCCTTGCGCTTCGGCAGTACGGAGGACCATTGCAGGCTGTTCATGATCTTACAGAGACATGCAGGCAAAATTTTGGCAATACTAGAACGTGAGGTTATACAGACTTCGCTTCTTGAAACAGACCCCAGAGACCTAGGCGGCCTGGACTGGCAAACCAGTTGTATATAGAGTCGAGCCAAGCCACCAACAGCCAAGAAGGAGTTGGTTAGTCAAGAACTCATACAACCCTAGTTATTCATTATGATCTGAATTCCAAGTTCCAAGCCCAGTATCTCTGCCCTTGTTGTAAATAGTTGCTGCAGATTCCGCCTTGCACTGTTCATCCGAGGTATTTGTAGAGATACCAGTTTTCGCTGCCTGCTGTAAGTCGAATTGGTCATGGGGAAACGACTGAGTTGGACGACGTGTCATATGATTGCTAAGGTTTCCATTTATCCTTAATTGCTGGCAGTGAGTAACACGGGGAAACAAACACGGGACTTAATAAACTAGCACCTTGTAACAATAACGAGTAAGACAGTTATGAAAATGGGCAAAAGAAAGAAAAAACAGATAACAAACATAACACCTTCCAAAAGGCATCACGCGGCCTAAGAAACTGCGAAACAAGCGACAACTCATTTATATGAAAGCGGCAGAGATTCTCAAAGTTACCTCACGGTAAAATAAATCGACAACTCCGCCCATGATCAATACTGGCCTTGAATATCATCCTTACTCATCTCTATCACACTTGCACCTGAATTCACCATCCACCACAAGATGCTCACAGCCCCGACGCCCACACAGACAGGCTACACGGCGGACGTAGTTAGATCAGTCGCAGAGATGATAGACTGGGTGTTCAGAAAGATAAATAGCAGCACATATGACGAGTGGCGCACTGAAAAGCTGAAAGAACACGACCGCATCGTTGTAACGACAATGTACGGCGTCAACCTGTGGGCGCGGCAGGACGACTACGAGCCGATACAAGGGCCAGACAAGGATCTATACGTCGAACCGTCGTACCTCGCCAGCTTCGACAGAATGTTGCGCGACGCCTGCAGTCACTGGTCCGACGGTCGGCGGCCTAGTAGATCGGAAAACGCTGCCTGGGTAAAGCTTAGGTTCAGGGGCGTCATATGGCACTTGGGCTAAGCTGAACCATGAAGACATACTACTTGACTGCCTGGCTGACGGCAGTCTTTGGCAGGCTATCTCAGAGAATTTGGTCTTGTTTGTTACTTTTCTTCCTTGACGACCATGTTTCTTGGGTTATTCCTCTCTACCCCTTTTTATTTGGCGAATACTCTTCGGGTTGACGGCAGCTACAGAAATCTATATCACTGCTAATTAAAAATAAAAGGAAAGAGGGCCAAAAAAGGGATGAAATTCAAGTGTAGCCGGATGAGTTGATCACAACTCGGAAGTCTACCCATCTTGCCTGCTTTACCTAAGCTAGAATAATAGCTGAATAATCATAATCAAATGATCGGCTGGGGCGAGAAGCGATGAATAGAATCTAGCGGAATATATGAGGGCTTGCAAATCCAACGAAATATTTACGAGAAGTGTTCTTGTCAGTTTAGAGCTTTTTATCAAGTAGTCTGTAATTTACACTCGCACGTGTGCTCAATCTACTCTAGAGACTGTTGACTGTAAGTAGTAGTAATGCCATTTTGGCATGTGAAGGGTAATAGGCACAAGCTTCTACAAAACACAGAAGTTACAAACTGAGTCTCAATGATCAGATAATACGTGACATGCAGGCCGTCTACTGATAGCATGATTCATTCATTTCATCATGAGTTTATTCATTCCAAGATTTCCTAACTCCGGGCTATTCGTCAAGTAATCAATCAATCGTGTCGGTCCCTGCATGATCTTCTTATGTAAAGAGTGCACCAAAACCCACACAGAGCCTGCTGATGTCTTCCGCCTCATCTCTCCATCATAGCATGAGCCGTAGAGCACGCATCTATACGTCTTACGCCTTCTATATCTCCTCTTCAAAGTAACAGTCTCTACTCAGGCAGGTCGATGCTCTTGGACTCGCCGTCAGCCTGGCCCCATTCTACCTTCTTTCCGGTCTTCTTAATCGTCTTGAGAACGGCCTCGTAGTCGAGGCCTTCGGATGCCACGACGACAGCTTCTTGTTTCTCAAGGGATACATCGTAGCTTTGAACACCTGTTCGAAGAAATGATTAGCCGAGAGGTTTACTCCGCTTAGAAAACAGAGTAGGGAAGGAGCTCTGTGTATGCGACAAGGAGTCAAAGAATAGCGAGGGGCGTCGGATCGTCGGATGACATGGGTTGACATTCGAGTAGCGAGGAAAGGACATACCCTCCAGCTTTCCCAGAACGCGGTTGATGGCGCCGGAGCAGCCGCCGCAGCTCATGGCGACTCCGAACTTGTAAGTGTGAGCGTCGGCCATTGTGTTTGGTGTAGTGTCTCGGAGATTGCGGGGTCCGCTTAGATGTATAGGTATCACGGTCTATGGTGTCTATCGCAATGATGGGTCTGTGAGTGTGTAGAAGGGCGTGTATGATGAGAGAAGATGGAGAAGAGGCCAGATGCTACTTTAAGTAGGACGCTGATATACCTACCTATACAGCTATTAATAATGCGACTGTCGGCTTTGACAACTTTGACGGCGGGAAGGGAGGGGCTTTGCTGGAACCCCTCCACAAGCTTCCCCCAACTATACCTACCTAACTTATACTTGCCATCACAGTGCGGCGCATCTAAATCCCCTACAGAGCCTCTGTAAATGGCACTCAAGGCAATGCACTACCGAGCTAGTGAAAGTGTCTATCATCCGCTGCAAATACAGTGTGATGTGAATCCATCCAGGAGAATGCACGGTCTGTCTTGATGTATACCAAGTACCGCGCTTATCACGACTTCGGCTCCAGCGGTCGCGTGCGCTACCTACGAAGTACACGCCGAGCCGGGACGACAGAGAAAAGCCACCTAATCATTGTCTCGTGAAATGAAACATGCGCAAGTTTCCAGGCGTTGCTTCGTAATGCCTCGTAATGTCCAGATGAAACAAGTTAAGCTTCTCTCCTTTTGCGACGGACACTATTAGAGGAAAATAGATCAAAACTTGCTCATTACTCGGAACTATCACACACCCGGCTCAATACTTACTATGTAGGTAGGTAGTCTATGGGGGTTCCGTAACTCCGAAGCATCTGGTGACGTATATAGGTATGTAACAGCCTGATGTGTTTACATAGCACCTATGATGCCCAGAAACGGCATCTGACTGATCGGTAATGATCTGCCCAGTTCCTGATTTACGCGTGGCTACTAGATCTAGGTACGATATGTGGCTAACTGACCCTGCATTTCTGGTTCGTAACGTGCCGTCTTGGCGCATCGCCTACTTGTCGTCTTTTAACTGGCATCTATTTCATGCACTTCACATCCTTTGAATTGTACGGTAAACTAGGTAGACCATGTTACTACTCAATACTTAATGTTTAAAACTATCTACGTCGGGCGTTCTAGAGCTGGCATTTCGTCATCACTCGCGTCTCCCTCGGCATCGTCCGCGTTGTGTACACGCAACGCCGGCATCCCGTCCTCCGAATCACTTCCCCATGCGCCCGGCATCCTGTTTTCCAATTCAGATTCAGCTAGGTCCCAACGATCATGGTTAGGTTCATTATCTACTTCATTTTCGCCTTCGGCTCCCGGTGCCCTGATATTGAATAGACCCATCAGCGCTTGGACGAGACCGGGCGCAACGCGTTGGCGGGGCTCGGCGTCGCCCTCTTCATCGCTTTCGTGATCATCACCCTCATTATTAGCACGCTGGAGATTATTAACTTCGGCCATTGCTTCTTCAATTATGGCGTCAAATTCCGGCGGTGCGCCCCTATGCCTAACTTGGTTAAGAAGCTGGCGCAATGCCAGCACATCTTGTGGAATATCGAAACCACGTAGGCCATCCTGATTAGACTCCCACGGGCGTTGTTGAGATTTGTACGAAAAGATATTCTCGTCTTTTGGTGGCGGGATGGGATCGAACTCCCAGTTGGGCGTTGTGCTAAGCAAGCCCCCCGGAACGTGGCCCATCAGGGACGGCGTGTTATCCAAATAAACAAACCTAGCAACGTTCCGCCCGGCCACAGGTGGGAACCCGAAAGTCTGGAAATTCGGCTTCTTTGCCTCATGAGCTGCTTCTTTTAATAAGCCTGTCGCCTGAGCGTTGTCCCACAAGCTCTTCGTTTGGTATATATATAGCTCCACGAAGAGTTCCTCGTGGCCATCGCGCGGTTGCATACCCCAGATCGCTTTGGGCACATCTAGGTTGAGTGCCTTGTACAGGCTGCTATAAAGCCACGGGAGCCGCTCCATGCCTTCGATTAGGAGTGCCTTGGCACCAGCCGTATCTTTTTGTTGTAGCCTAGCTAGCACTAACGTCTGTCGAACATAGTCCTGCGCCGTATCGAAGTTGTCCAAAATTTCCGAGTCGCAGAAATCAATGAACCATTTGGATTCGTGGGCTCGAATAGCCATAGGATGAATAAAGTGTATCATGCCGTAAGGGTCGTTTAAATCCATACTGAATAGCAGCTTGGCCCACTCCAAGGCAGTTCTGTATGTCCCCTTCATAGCTAAATTTTTCAGATAATGATAACCGGCGAGCCAGAATTGCCTGTTTTCTGGTCGCCTGAAGTCAAGCCGAGCTTTGCCCTCTTCCATTTTCTGTCGGAAACCAGACAGAGCTACACGCCCAAATGTGAACAAAGCTCGTTCGCATAGATCAGCTGAAAGTGCCGAGTTCTGATCTTGCTTGGCAACCTTGCTGACCTGTATTAGTGTAGAAATATGGTATGGATGACCATATAAAAAGTGTACAAGCTGCATTGGGTCCAACATTTGAACCAGTTGAAAGAATTGTTGCTCTAAGCTGTTATAGCCTGGGAGGTGTGCAAATGCGAACTCGACTGTTCCGGGTATGGATTTATCTGTGGATGCCGTGTCTTTGATTTGTTCCATAATAAGGCCGCCTGTGGAAGCGCGCGGCCATGTATCTTTCCCTGGCAAGAATGGGTTCCTACGAAGCGTAACCTCAGGCAAGGTCTTACCAGGCTGCCCCTTAAGGAAGGTCTCTAGGTCGACTTGCTGCTGCATGTGCCTCGTTCGCTGCGTGCGTGTGCGTTCTTCATTTTCCTCGTTCATAGCGGCGGCGATCGCATCGCGGCCGAAGAGATTACGCATCTCATTCACAACCTTCAAATGGTGGGTGTTGATACGCAGAAGCTCGCAGATCCGCTCATATGCTATCGATCGCGTTCTGTCAGTTTGCGAACCAGCTGATGCGCTAGATTTCTTATTCGATAGGTTCAATTCTCGAAGGGCTTCGTCGATTTCATCGCCGGCGCTTATAGGAGTATGTTGTTGTTCAGATGATTTCGTGGCTGCTTTAGATTTCTTTCCCTTCTTCTTTTTCTTTTTGCTTTTACTCGAGGGCGCTGCGAAGGTCGCGCTTTCGGCAGGATGCGACGGGGCCTCGGTGGACTCGGATTTCCTGTCGTCGTTGTCTTCATCTTCATCATTATTGTTGTCTTGCCCTCCTAGAGCAGCGAATGCTGAGAAGGCGGCACGCTTTGTCCTCTGCACAGGCGCGTCATCTTCGCTCTCGTCTTCGCTCTTGTTGGCGGGGCTTGGGGCTTGAAGCTGTTCAAGTTCTCTCTGGCGCTGGAGCTTGCGCAGCTGTCGACTGGACATTTTGACTGTCTTTTTCTTGGTACCGGAATATTCTTTCACGACAAACGTGAAACCTAATAGTTGGCGTATGTGGCAAGTAGGAAAAGGACGAATGCAGAAGATGCAAGCAATGATGCAACCAGAATGATGGTGGGGTTGTTGTCTGTAATGGGGGGTCGCTAAATCTCGGCGCTGTGTCATTCACCGGTAGCTACTTCGTAAGTAGGCGAGGTAAGTACCTACCGCAAGCCGGACACACAGTGTGTGCGCCACGCCAGTTGGCAGTCATAGAGCCTAAGGTACGTACCTACAGGTGATAGGTACGTGGACTCACAACCCTCGAAGGTTGATGCTTTCTTATTTACATACCATCTAGAAGAGATCTTTTGTACATTAATCATAAATAGTTTAACATGTTTTCTGCTATGTTTAATTGATCCTTGTGTTCTATTCCGCTTGACGAAACCTCGAGGATACCTACCTACTCTTTCAGTCGTGACACAACATCTGATGATAGTACAGTGACTCATACAGATGATGTAATTAACGTCCTGATTTCAGAGTACCTAGGTCAATTGTGACAGCCTATTTAATTGTTTACACGGCATTTCAAGCATTATATCCATAAGGAGTGTGCTGTCTCTTCACACAGTCGTGTTATAAGACCCATAGGATACAAGCTGACCAGTATGTTGTAGTCTAAATCATCTAATTCTATAGCAGGTATCATTATAATTGATTGTTTGGGAAATTTCTAATATTTAAAAATCTTTTCTCTACAGTTACCTCTTAATACCGCCGTTCGTTGTATGGAGTTATGACTAGAGCAAGTGCAGACATAAATCTCTAATAATAAGAGAAGCAACGCCATGTTGCTAGTCGAAAGCTGATAATCTTGAAGGATTTCAGATGCAAAATCAATTTCAATGTACGTTATCCCGACTTTACGTTGATACCTGTCAGTATCACTGATGGGGCACTCTGATGGGCTGGCTGCCGTGTTCTTATCAACTGCTATATTATTACCAACACTAGGGAGCCACTATCGAAGTATAACATATCACATTGCGAGTACTAATACCACACACATGTGATCTTACTGTGAGAGTATTATTAACTTTCCTTCTTTACAATACCTACTTAGTTCCTAAAGAACAGAAATCGCTCCGGGCTTCCAGTCGCTTGCGATGCTAAGAGAACCGTGTAAAGATAATTAGCGTACGCTTGACTGCTTATCATCTAATAATATCTATCATATATGACTCGGCGATATCTGCTAAGTGGTCCCATTCCGTGTCCAGCGAGAAAGCCACGAACTTCTACGTGAGATTGACAGCTTCCTGAGGCAGATGCGAATATGATCCTCTAGTTTACCAACCACCTTCTAATTTCATCACACTCAGTGAAACACTGCTCACCATTGGACTTTCTTCCTCACTTCACTAATTTATCAATAAGTTTTCTTCGTTTCTTATCAGCACACACTAGGTGACACGTTTACCGTGATGTGGCTCAAACAATAAGGATATGGTAATGTCTTCGATGAGAATTTCCTATGTCTAACGGCATATAGGAACAATACGAAACCTCTGAGTTCAATGAACGCGTAAGGTAGCAAGGGTAGAATTATATACCATGTAGAACTTTTGATTCGGAACTCTACAATGGATCAAAGGGAGGCTTGAACATCAATGCTCTCGGCTCTAGACTACGCACAGTCATGCCTGTAAATACGAGCGATCTGGAGTACTCGGGCAACTATCAATAATAACAAAGGCCGATAGCAGGAAGGTGTCACAAAGGACAAGAAGTAGCGCATTGATGGATTTGGCAATGTTAAGACCAGGCAGAAGATATAGCATTGTGGTAATGAGCGATGGAGCTCCTTGAAATGGAATAGATCCCATGAACTTCAACATTTAACTAGTTAAAGCGCTTCCATGTACATACAATCTCTATCAGTCATAGTGCGAGTTTCTCTAACAAGGTCTAGGGGATAATTCTCTTGTTACAGATGGGTAGTGTGAATTAGGCGACATTTTCACACATGAGGGGGAGAGCTGATGCTAACGTCTCTTGCTTGATGGTGGATTTCAACAGCCATCCTTTCCTATTTCCCCCCATAGTTCAATGAAATTTGAAAATATAGGTAATAAGCCGAATCTAAGAGTCCAAATACATGTAGGAAGAAGTTCGGACAGAGCTCGGAGACTAAAGACGCTAGAGTACAACTGCATATAGACATTTTCTAAGAGAAAAGCTGTGAATAGCAATAACCGGGTCAAGCAACCGCTTCAAATTGCATGTTTCGAGCACAATGCGAAACTGTCTCTAGCCCTGGTGTGACCTACCGCAGCATCCTTCAAAAGGAACCAAGAACCGCATTAGGAAGTTGACTGAAATGAGTCAATCAACTGCCTACAAGAGAGCGGAACGAGGGTAGATCTGTGCGGTGATCAATGATCAGGGAATATCCTACCTACCGGTGAGACATCGAGAGCCGGAAATAGTAACAAATCCGATAATCTGACAACCTTCCTCGGAGCTTACGAATAACCGAGTAACCGGTCAAGACACCAATCGGACGGGCCTCGGCCGAGGTTGACTCGGTAGGGGCAAGCTTCGTGCGTAAGTAAGACACGTTCTCACGAACTACCACGTATTAAAGCCCCAGCCAAGCCGTTAGACTTTGTAATTATGAAAAAGGTCCCATGATCCTGGCCTTGTGCACGTGTGAAATATTTACCCTAGGCCGGGGCTAGCGTAGACAGTCGAAAGACATGCATGAATGATCCCCGTCCTTAAAACAAGACCTCGTCCCCAGACCCGATGGTATGGCAACCTGACGCGGTGCCACGAGGAACGCACCCATCTGGTATATAAATTTCGAAGCGAAGCAACCTGGCATCAATGTTACGCGGGGATATCGCATAAGTGGACCAAACTTCCCCTTTTGGATACACTGGTGCTCATAGGAAGCCAGTTAGGGCAGATTATATCTATATACTCACGTGTGCTGGGGTTCTGCACCAAGTGGCGCAAAAGTGATTCCACAGTCACGGAACGTTTGAGTCGTGAGAAAATTCAACCCGATCATAACGGTTCATATATGGTCTTGGCGAACTGATTGACTGTCGAGGCTCGCTTGCGCGCTCCTTCAGTGTCTTCGGACGAGACGCGGGCGGGGATGCGGACCGGCGGGCATCGTGGCAAAGAACCGCGAGAGTGGACGCGGGAAGGATCAAAAACCTAAAGGCAATCTACTTTTCTCGCTTGTTCTTGGACTGAACTGATTGATTGATTTTCGTCCGTGGCGGGGGGGGGGGGGGGGGGGGGGGGGGGGGGGGGGGGGGGGGGGGGGGGGGGGGGGGGGGGGGGGGGGGGGGGGGGGGGGGGGGGGGGCGC